>NW_020954617.1:2931912-3002195 GCF_900497805.2 Vombatus ursinus
TAGATAGATAGATAGATAGATAGATAGATAGATAGATAGATAGATAGGCAGGCATGAGTTTTGTTGTTCTGTGTGTATGCATTTATGTATATATGTAATATGTATGTATGTATGTATGTATGTATTAAGCAGTACCATATATTAAACTTTAGATAAATAATAGGTAGAAGATGAAAGGTTAGGAAATGGGGAAGCAAAGGAAGGGAAGAGAAGATGGCAAAGAGGGAAGAGGGAAGTCACATGTAACATGTTGTCCTAATTCTGAGTGCAGTTCCTTGTCATGTGATAAATCTATCCTTGGCTACTTAAATTTTTGTTTGCTTGTTTGTTTGTTTTCCCCCTTTGAATTAAGAACTCAAGTTAAGCAATGATATTTTGGGATTAGTTAAACTTAAGAATCCTTTATATTGGCATCATATGTATTGGGTTGGGCTTTATGAGGCTTCTGGTTATAACATTTCCATATAATTTTTCTTTAAAATTTCCTAAATCATGATAATTAGATTATTACCTTTTTTTTCTATCAGCCAATGAGTTTTGTATTATTGCACTAAGTCTATCTTATAATTTAATTGTATTTATAGTGAGTATCTCATCTGTTCTCCAAATTTTGGTGCCTATAACTTTCATTTCTTTTTTTTAATATCATTAAAAATATTTTTTCCCCTATCTTCCATTACTTTTCAGGATGTCCACTCCTTTGCTTAAGTTATTCTCCAGTCTCATAATTTCAGAAATATACTTTCATTCCTCACTTGCTCCAATTCCATTATTAAATTCTCTAAATTCTTTCAGTATTCTTATAACATTTCTGTCCCCCTCCACCTTGGGGTTCTAGTTGTGATTTTGCACATTTTTTTCTCTTTTTCTTTATGTTTCCCCTTGAATTGTTCTACT
The DNA here is from genome assembly GCF_900497805.2 of Vombatus ursinus. Lineage (NCBI taxonomy): Eukaryota > Metazoa > Chordata > Mammalia > Diprotodontia > Vombatidae > Vombatus > Vombatus ursinus. Next base: position 2,932,810 of record NW_020954617.1, read on the forward strand.
TCACAATATTTCCTCATTGCAACAGGAACATTTACTTGCATGTCCAGTATTTCTACTGTATCTTTGCTGTACTCTCATTCCCTTTTGTGGACATTTCCTGAGGTTTTTTTTTTTCACTAATACTTATAATTTTTTAAAATTTATTATTTATCTATTTTTAATATTTTTTTTATTTTTTGAGTTCCAAATTTTCTTCCTCCTTCCAACCTACTCCCCCACCCACTGAGATGACAAGCAAAAAATATCAATTATACATGTGGAATCATGTAAAATATTTCCATATTAGTTATATTTCAAAAAAGAAAGGAAAATAAAGAAAGTGAGAAAATTATACTTCAATTTGCACTCAGAGTTATCAGTTTTCTCTTTGGAGGTAGATAACATTTTTTTTCATCATGCATTCTTTGGAATAGTCTTTAATCATTGGATTGATCAGAATAGCCAAGTCTTTTACAGTTGATCATCATTATAACATTGCTGTTACTGTGTACTGATCTCCTAGTTCTTCTCACTTTACTTTGCATCAATTCTTATAGGTTTTCTCATGTTTTGTTTTGTTTTTTCCTGAAATCACACCTATCATCATTTCCCACAGCACAACAGCCCTCCATCACAATCATATGCCACAACTTGTTCAATTATTCCCCAATTTATGAGTATCCCTTTGATTTCTAATTCTTTGCTACCACAAAAAGAGCTGCTATAAATATTTTTGCACATAAAGATTTTTTTTTCCTTTTTCTTTGAACTCTGTGATACTGACCTACTAGTAGTATTGCTGAGTGAAAGAGTATGCACAGTTTTATAGCCCTTTGGGCGTAGTTCCAAATTGTTCTCCAGAATGATTGAACCAGTTCACTACTACAAAAAAAAAGTCCATTAGTGTATCTCCTTTTCTTTTTTTCATCGCTTTCAGCATTTGTCATTTCTGATTGGTATGAAGTGGTACCTCAGAGTTCTTTTAATTTGCTTTCATATAATCAATAATGATTTAGAGCATTTTAAAAAAAATATATCTATTGAGAGCTTTTATTTCTTCTTCTGAAAACTGCCTGTTTTTATCCTTTTTACATTTATCAACTGAGGAATTGCTTCTGTATTTATAAATTTGACTGAGTTCTAAACTCAGTAAACATTTCAGAAATTAGGTCCTTTTTAGAGAAACTCTGTTTTTTTTCTTCTGGTAAGGCAATTGGGGTTAAGTGACTTGCCCAAGGTCACACAGCTAGTATGTGTCAAGTCTTTGGTCTAAGGCTGGATTTGAACTCAGGTCCTCCTGTCTTCAGGGCCGGTGCTCTATCCACTGCGCCACCTAGCTGCCCCAACAAAATGTTTCTTGATGACTCATAAAGTCATTAACTTTCACTTACCCAATTCTAATTTTTTGAGCAATTATTTTCTTCTGTCAGGTTCTGTAACTCTTTTTTCATTTGGTCTATTCTGTTTTTTAAGCTGTTGTTTTCTTCATTTTTTTGTTCTTTTTTTAACCAATATGCTAATTCTCTTTCCATTATTTTCTTGTATTCTCATTTCTTTTCACAAGTTTTCCTCTACCATTCTTATCTTTTCCTTTAATTCTTCCAGGAATTCTTGTTGGCCCTGGGTTTAATTAATATTATTTTTAGGCTTTGTTTTTAGCTATTTCACATTGTTGTCTTTTTCTGAGTATATTCTTGGTCTTTTCTGCCACCATAGTAGCTTTTTATGGTCAAATTCTTTTTTTTTATTGTTGGTGGTTCATTTTTCCAGCCTATTTCTTGACTTTGAAGTTTTGTTAAAGCTGAACTCTGCTCACATAGGGGTGGGAAGGCACAGTCCCAAACACCAAGCTTTTTTATGTTGCTAATTTCAGAGTGGTTCAGGGGTCTGTAAATTTTTTTGTTTCCAAAGTGGTATAATACTGGGAAAGGTGTAGTAATAGTTCTCCTTATCTGTACTCTGATCTTTACCCAGGAAGGTCCCCTAGCCTCCTGCAGCCACAAGCCATACCATTCTTCTTTGCCTTGGAACTGCAATCAAGGGCCCTGCTCCCTTGTGACCAACTAAGTCTCTGCCCTAGAACTGCAACCCAGAACTGTATATAGGCAATAGAGTTGCCAATCAGTACCAACTGTACCCAGTGCTAGCAAAGGGTCCCCTTTAATCACTTTTTGAACAACTGTCACCACTGCATGTGTGGACTCTAAACTAGCCTCTATCCCATTGTCAACAATTTCTCCCACTGATCTCCTAAGTTTTCTGAGGCCAAGAAAAAATGTCTCATCCTGACCTTTTGTTGTCCCTGCCTCTCTAAAATTTGATTTGAGGCATTATTTTAAAGTCATTTGGAGGTGAATGTTGAGAGAGTTCAACGGGATTTCCTCTAATCCACCATTTTGGCTCCATTCTCCCTCTTCCCATATTCTTAAAGCATTTCTTACATTTCATATTGTTTATGTGGTGATATTCTGGTGGCAATCACATCTATTTCACACATAGAAGTTTCTAAGTTCAAGCCTCAGTAGAACAAAGCATTCTTGACTCCTTTATTTGGGAGATAGAGGTGTCACATAGAGTCAAGAAGACTTAGGTTTGGATCCTGGATCAGATACTTACTACTTTTCTGACCCTGAGCAATTTATTTCTCTTCTTTAGACTTCGGTTTTCTCATCTATAAAATTAATTTGTTGGATTTGATGGTCTTCCATGTCTAAATCTGTGATTCTATGTTGAGTGGTAACCTAGGATTAAAAACTCACTCTTACTTGGTGATTTTGCTCTAAATCCTTTCTAAATTATTTTGGATAATGGCAAATGTATTTTATAATATGTACCTGCCCTAATTTTCAATATTCATAATCTACTTCAAACTATACTAATTAATTTGAAGATATTTGGTGGATTTTTATTTATCTCTTTCGATATCTTTTTCTTTCAACTATCTTCATGCCTTTTTCAAACTATGATTGAGATACACAATACATACAAAAAATATGCAAATGATACAAAGAGATACAAAAAAGATGCACAATGTTTTTAAAATGTATTATTTGGGAATAAATTGAATTAAGGGATAGAGGGTGTGTCTACCAATGCACATTCTTCTGTCCAATGTATATTCAAAGTATTTCTAATGGGAAATTGACAACCTATTCTCTTCAATTCCCACAGAACTCTTCTCCATAGATCACTGAGAACTATGATACAATTTAAAATGTATTTTTGCTCTTTGTATTCTCTTCTGGAGGATTTATAATGAATTGTGCTTTCATTAAGGTGTCTCTTAGGATGCGCTATCCTTTTTCATATCCATAAATTCTTCTAATTCCTCCCTATATGCGAAACCTTATTAGATTTTGTAATTTACTAAAACTTTCACTCTCCTAAATCTATTAAATAGGAACTTTTTGGTGAGTACCCCCCTTTTAATAGAAACAGTGCTTTAGAATTATTTTTATGAAATTTTGTTGTTCAGTCATTTCAATTGTATCTTACCCTTTGTGACCCTATTTGGGGTTTTCTTGGCAAAGAAAGTGGTTTATCATTTCCTTTCCCAGTGGATCCAGTTTGTCAGACAATGAGAGGTTAAGCGTCTTCCCTAGGGTCATATAGCTTGGAATTGTCTGAGGCTACATTTGAACTCAGGTCTTTCTGACTCCAAGCCCAGTGTTCTGTCCACTGAGCCATCAGCTGCCTCCTCTATGAAATTAAGCACCTTATTAGCAGTGACCAGATCTTTTTTTTTTATTGATTTCTACATAGTTATGTCATAAGTACACAGGCAATTTGCTATTAATTCAAGTCAGTTTCTTGATTATTCAAAAACTGATGAATTTTGCATAGGCTTTTAGGTTATTTTCCATCTCATTTGTTCCACAGCTTGGGTTGCTGTCTTATGATCGTTCACCTGAGTTGCCTCCTATAGCAAAAGGAAACAAAGTATCTTAGATCTAGAGTTTGAATGACCACAGGTGCTATCTAGTTCAAATGCTTTATTTTACATATACAGAAAGTGAATGCCAGGGAAGTTAAATCACTTACCCAAAGTCACACAGGTAGTAAGTGTTAGATGCACAATTTGCACTCAAGTCCTCTGATTCCAAAGTCAGTGTGGAAATGAAAGAAATTCCTGTCGTGAATTTTACTGCTAAACATTTTGGAAAAATTGAAGAGATGAAGTTGCAATTGATAAGTAAAAGGACTTACAAAATTATATTTGAATTTTATTAACAAATGTTATCTTACCCTTTTCCTTATTAAGATCAATATGTACAAGTTATCTCTATAAATTTAAGAGGGAACCTTATATTACTGGTTTCTACAAAGAACAAATGTCAATTTCATCCCAAAAATAGTTGCCAGATTCATGATAACAATCAAAAATTTCCATTTATAATAAAAAAAGCTTCACTTACATTTGTATTCTGATTTACCTTTGTACCTGCTGTATACTTTCTTCATAATATTCTTGAAATGGAGTATAAGTGTAATCCTTTTTTGTAGATTGGGAGGTGTCAAGCCATGGAGGTGTGAGTGCCTGACTGGGCATCAGGAAGATATGGGTTCCAATTCCACTTCTAACAATCTCTGGTTGATTGTGGATAAGTTGTTTGACCTCTCTGACCCTCAGTTTTCTTGTAAGTAAAATAGGGCTAACAATTCTTACCTCACAGGGTTGTTGTAAGGCTCAAAGGAGATAATGTGTGGAAGGTGCTTTATAGACGTTATAGTACCACAAAAATGACAGTTAGTGTTGTTTGTTGTGGTGGTGTGGTGGTGATGGTGGTGGTTGTTGATGATAATGATGTTGTTGTTATTGAAACTGAAATTTGATTAGGCTAAGTGACTTGCTTAATGTCACATACCAAAAAGTTTTAGACTCAGAATATGAATTGAAGTATTTTGGCTCTAAGCTATGTCTGCTGCAACATGCTTCAAGAATAAGAAAATGAATTAATGAGTGAACATTTCTCCATTCAGTAGCTAGATGGTACAGTGGATAGAGCTAGACCTGGAGTTAGGAAGACCAGAGTTCAAATGCAGCCTCAGACACTTAGCTATATGACTCTGGGCAAGTCATATAACTTCTGTCTGCCTCAGTTTCCTCATCCCTTAAATGAGGATAATAATATCACCTACCTTCCAAGGTTGTTGTGAGGTTAAAATCACATTTATAAAATGCTTTGCAAACCTAAAAGTAAATATAAATGCTAGCTATTGCCATTACTATTATTGTCATTTTTAATCATTATCATCATCATCATCATATTCAGGGATGCCACACCCTTGGATTGCAAGGAGGGTATGTAACCTTAGTGATATCTGCATGATTAAGCTTATGATTCTTTATATAAGTATGAATTTCTTTGACAGAGATCTGTCCTATCCATCAGGGATACTACTTAATTAGGTAGCCACTCTGAAAGCTCATACAAGAAAATGAAGAAAACAGACAAAGCGTATTTGATTTAACACGGTTCAGGCCTCTGTTTTCCAGAGAAATAATCAAGCATCCTCCAGTCAATCACCAAACCACCAGCTTTATCCTTTTTCTCCCTTCAGAAATTTTTGTTTGCTTTGGACTGTACTTGTGATGATTTTAATTGGCACATGCATTTTCATGGGGGAAAAATGGCCAATATGTTTTTTCTTCAATTAATTTCTCATTTTAAGTTGACTTTTATTAGTCTCCCTTTGGGTTTAGACACTAACATATGCATAAGAAAATCATCCCCACGTGCCTAACATGTTGTATTTTATAATTTGGGCCCGCCCTAATTTTCAAAATTTATTTCATCTACTTTAAACTATACTGATTAACTTGAAGCTTTTTTTGGGGGGTTGATTTTTATTTCTTATCACTTTCTGCACCTTTTTGTTTCAATTATCTTTGTGCTCTGCTCCAACTACCACTGAGACACTTGCTGAAAATGTCTATGTTCCGTCTTGGGGGTGGGGAAAAGGAAAAGGCAAGATGAGGTTACTAGCTAACCTCTGATCTTTCCCACCTGTAGTATCTAAGATGACATACCAGATATACCTAATGCCAAACTTTCCACTGTATATAAACCTGTTACCCTTGTTTGTACTACTCAGGGGCCCTCAAGTGGATTTTGCTGTTGTATGAGCTGTCCTGGTATGTGGAGCTACCCTGGTGTGGTGTCACTCCATTATTCTAACATAGGCTCTTGCTTAGCCTTGCATATGGGGCCACAAAGAGTAATAATTTGGAAATGGAATCTTCCTACACCAGTGCAGGAGATCACAAACTGCCATCATATATAGAATAGAGGACCCTGGCTATCTTTCACATGGATTATGAGTGGGTATTGCTATGGTAAGTCAGTGCCCAGGATGACTATTGAACACCCTCTGTCCTCCCACTCTATGACCATAATGCCCAAGGTCCAAAATTCATCCTGGTTATATTTGTTCCTCATTGTTGTAGCTCCAATGCACAACCCCACCCCCAGGGACCTCATGGGCTTAATCCCTAAGCCTTATGCTCATTAAAGAGCTGTTTCTTTCAACATTCACTATCTTTCCTGACTCTTTGGTGAAAACCCTCTTAGTCCCCACAATCTTTTTGGAATTAAATGGGGCAAAAGCCAACAAGAGTTGGTAAGGTCCAAAACCAGACAAAATCATCTATGCTGGTGTCATCATAGTTCAAATGAGAGCAAATATGAGACAAACTTGTTGGACCAGATAGTTACCAAGGTAACTCTATGATGGAGTCAGGAACAAGAGGCAAGATAATTGATATCATGTGGATGTTTACTGTTAAAAAATCCTTATTTTTATTGATACTTTTTTTTTTACACTTCACAGTCATCTTCCCCAGCCCAGTGAACCACTCCTTGTAACTAAGATTTTTAAAATGATTTTTAAAATGGTTCAGTAAAACTAGCCAACATTGTGCCTGAAATTATTTCACATTCATAGTCTCTTGGTGTTGCAATGAAGAGAAGATGTACATAGATAACCAGATGGCCTAGGGAATATGGACTGATTCCTCATGTAATTCCTCTTAAAAAAAATCAAGTGGCTTTTCTTGTATCAGAGGAATTTCATTTTTAGGCCCTGTTTTTTATATTTTGTTTTCTTTTAAGGAAGAATATATTATCCTCAAATTTTTGTTTTCCTAAAACATCATATTTAAAATCTCGATTTCTGAATTGTGTCTAGTTGTGGGGAAAAAGTCTTTATTCTTCTTATCTTTCTAATACAGAAATAAAAAAAAAACATTCCTTTGGGTTGTTTATTATTACATTGTATCATAAAATGCCTAGAGCTTATTATTACTTGAATTCATCTAAACACCATGTGGTATAGAATTCTTGAATTTAATATTGTTCAAGTAAATCACATTTTAGCTTAAAACTGAAGAAAAGGATTATCTACTGTTTGTTCTCATGTTGGATTATGCACTGTATCCAGTAATTTATGCAGTTATAAGGATTATTCCACATATACCCAAATCAGAGTGTGAATGAAAAAGAAAATTTAAAGTTTGGATTTGAATTTTAAGTTGAGGTTCTTATTCACTAAAATCAAGAACATTTGACTCAATGATCACTCATAACTGAAACTATTTATACCAATAACCTAGGCCCCTTGTAGGTTGAGATCCTTTAATCATCTAGGCAGAACCTCTATTAAAACCTTGCAAAGAAATGGATACTTTCCATGCTTCCAGAGTCTTGTCAGTGTGGGCACTTCCTCCATTGATGCAGGTCTTACATGTTTAACATCTTCTCATCCTGTGATATGTACCCATGTCTAATTTCACCCTGAAGAGCAGACCTCTTTCATCTTGTTCTTTTAATATCTTAGAGGTTCCATTTGGGCTTTCTACCTATTGCTTCTTTTCCTGACTTGCAATAAATCAGCAAGCATTAGTTTACTATGTATTAGGTACTCAGTGAGGATGGCATAATGGATAACTAACCTGTGGGTCAGGCTGACTTCGCATCAAGCCTAGCCACTCTCATATACTGACTGCATGACCCTAGGTAAGCCATTAACTTCTTATTGCTCTAAGCATCTCTCATGGACTCGAAGCTGCAGAGGAGGTGCCAACCTACATTGGTACAAAGAGTTTCCTCATCCACGATTCCCAGGACTAATGGAATCACAAGCCCAGTCTTTATCCCTAGCTTTATGTGCCAGGTACTATTGTAGACACTTGATAAAGTATATATGTGTGTGTGTGTGTGTACATGTATAGAGATATACATGCATATTATATACATGTGTCACATATAGTGTATATTGCATTATATCAATTAGTAATATATGTACACATACTCATATAAACATGCATATACATACATAAATGCCTTCTATAATACTGACCTAATGCCTTTTCTGCTCATATATGTTGCAAATGATGTCTTTTAAGTCAATTTTCATGTATAAGGCATCCAGGAATCTGTTGGAGCCAGCTTATCCTACCTCATGAGAGCCAATTGTTAAATTTTCATTGTGATTATTTATACTTTGGAAATCAGCAAATGCTATAAATTAGGGTTTGATTTATGGTTCTGTTCTGTTCTGTTCAGTCTAAACTTAAGAAAGTGATAGAGAAAATGGTAATGTTAATTAAATGTAAAAGTTTGCTGATCATGTGTGTATATGGATATATGTATGCATACATATATGTGTATATTAATATATACTTATGTGTGAATACATGCATGTATGCATGTGCATGCATTTGGAGAGCCAGTTGCTAAAATTTTACTAGCACAACATTGAAAGCATCATTGGTATTTTATTGCAGCCAGATTCCACCTACCTTGTGGTTTTCCATTGCCTTTTAGGTGATTGCAATTTTCATTTTTCCAATATCATAATGCTCAGTGATTCCTAAGTCATAGGGTAGCATCAGATAAATACTGGTGCTAAAGAGTTATACTTTTGTGGAAGCAAGCAGCTTAGGATAATTAAAAGCACTGCAGTTTCCCAAATAATATCCAGGCTAGCCTTATCCTGTTCATTTTGCCTATTCAATTCAATATATATTGATAGAGTAACTACATGTAATTTATTGATGGAGTTACTCAACGGATTGCCCTCCAGCATTTTCTAGAGTCATTAGGCACATAAAATTTTATTTGTCCTATGAAATTTGAACTGGCCCAGGCCAATTCAGACAACTATATTACTCCTTCTTCCCATTTCTTCAGCCCTCATCCAACTTTCTTCTATTGTTCCATTAACTACTGTGATAAGTTATCAGAAGCATTGGCCTGTGGCAAATATGTTCAGAGATCACCCACAAGCCCCAGCTTTCATGAAAAAATAAAGAGAAAAGGGTAGACTGTATATAAAATTTCACATAAGACTTACGGGATGATTATCATTCAACCTTCTAACTGAATCCAACACTGTTCTGCTCTCTAATTTCTGGTGATGCAGGCCTATCCAAATTTTCATGAATTCCCCATCTCCTTTAACAACCTATCATTAAAATGATTCTATAACTTCCTGCTTCTTTCCTTAGGTGAGCCTGAACTATACTAACTCCAAATTCTGACCCCATTTTCAAGGCCAGCTATGTAGTCCATGAGCACAGCCAATTAACTCTTCAGTAATGGAAAATTTGACATTTATACTGAAAATATTTCCTGTCAGCTTTTTTATGGCACTCTTCTTTCAGGGAATTTATTATTTTTTTTTAATGACAGTGGACATTGTTGGGAGCAGTGTAATAAAGAACTGTATGTACTCTGATATGATACACGATCGTAATGGAATGAATCACACGGGCTATTATAGCATCATTAGTAACATCCGTTGCTTTTGTCAGGTTAGCTAGGCCTTAATGTTATTTAATATGGTTTTATGTGCTTTGTATTTAAGGTTTTGCTTTGTAATTGAAGATAATGCGCTCTACCCTCAATATAAAGGTGACTTTAAGAGTCACATATTTTGATTATAATAAGTAGGTTGTGTTATATTATAGATAATTACTATAGATGAATTAACACATTTAGAAGCCAATAAAAACAGAGGTCTTGTACAATTACCAGCGTTCTAAGAAGAGAATAGATGCTTTGTAATTGATAATACAACTTGAATTTCTTTAATCTTTGATAATGTGAAGCTACCAAAAGGATAAGAGATTAAAATTTCTTGCTTTATCTTTCTAAAAATACTTCTTTTTCATGTGTCATTTATAATGTAAATTTACATACAGACTGTAATAAATTCCTTTCTGAATGTCTTTTTTTTTGGTAACCTATATAAAGGAAGTATTTAGTTAATGTATAAAAATTTCATTTCTCTGTCAAAACACCACACCATTGATCACACAAGCATGCTCATGTTTTATTTCTCTGATGTTTGTCTTATAGATCTATAGAAATTACTGAAAAATCTCCTTTATTTTCTCCAATTGCTGAGTGACTCTGAAGATACAATAGCATTTACTAGACTAAGGAACTGAAAGATGGTGGCACTGTCACCTCTGTGGCTCTTCATTAGGTCACGTCTATTAGATTGGTTATTTTTAGAGAGCAGAGTTAATAACCTATGTAAAACTTGAGCTCTGATTTAAGGGAAAGGACTGTTATAGAGTGTCAGTTTCCTTAGAATTTCCTGGTATTGTTCTAGTGGGGAAGAAACAATCCCCAGACTGACTCTGAAAGACCCAATATGAGATAAAATAAAGAATTTTCTTTCTTAACCACCTTCCAATGGAGGTGCCAATATTTTCCCAACAGATCCATAAGGGAGAGGAATCCAAGTCAGTGTCTAGGTTTTTTTGAATTTTACAGGCTCCTTTAGGGACTGCCCTTGCTATTCCTTCCCTGAAAAGATGTTTTGGGATCTGTCATACCGGCATGGTAGAATTTGAATAGTCTGTATTGGAGTCCCATTGTACAGAAAACAACTGGGAGCTAAGACTACAATACCTTCATTATCACTTAGTTATATCTCTCAAATAATCAGAATCAAATAGAAGGGAAGTCATTTATATTAGCAATGAGTACAATCTTGTGTCAGTTACTTATTTTACTTGTCTACCTTTGGCACTTAGTAGGAATCATTCAAACATTTGAATTCTACTTTACTCCCACCTCATAAGAACATTCACCATGTTAATACAATCTACATTGCAAATAGGCATGGTTAAAAATGAACAGGTCTATTTTGTTCCACCTAAATTCAGTTTCCTCTTCCACCCCCCAAAAAAAATAGTCCTAAGTAGACTACAATACCGAATCAATTTTTATAGAATTCTTACTAAAGACAAGCTTTTTTTGAGAAAAATAAGCAGAAATTCATATTTCCTGAGATTTAATATTCTCAATTATCCAGTGCACTCTGAAGGTCATATGGTAATAGCCAGCAGTTGCTATACTGCTCAGAGGTTTTAATAATAAAATAGAAAACCCTTAATTTTGGAGTATCTACATGCTCTAGAATCTTCTTAGTAGTAGAGTTTGTCTCAACCCTAATGGGCAAATATACCCAAATGTATGCAAGAAATTCACCAACAAAGTCTCATATTGCTGTGTTCCCATACAAATGCAGACCCCAATAGGGTTAGTCAAGTCTGCTTTCAAAAGGATTTAATAGACGTTACCAACTAATGGGATATGGTGTCAGATGGAAAAGTGAAAGAACTCTTAAACATTTTCTTTCTTGTGACTTTGTAGGAAAATGTGAATAAGAAATTTTATATGGTTAACAAATAGAATTTTCATTTCAAATAATTGAAAATATGTTTTTTTCTGAGCTAAATAGCATATGAATTTGTTTCCTTAGGTTTTAGGGAAATTTAATGAGATTTCATACCTTTAGCTGAGGTAAATACAGTAGCAAATGAACTTCTGCGCTCAGATTTGAAAACTGAAATCATAGTTACAACAAAAAAGGAGAAAACAAATAACCATTTTAAATTACCAACTTGGATAAACCATGCTAAATTTCCCAAAATTCACCTCCCCTCGGGAATTGTCAGATTGTCTTTTTTTTTCAGATCAATAAAAACCATGAAATAATTCATTATGTAATAGTAATTTATTTGAGATACAGAGATATTTAGAGTCTAGGGAGCTAATTTGTTTCTATACAATTCAAATTAATACATGTTTATCAAGTGCCTACTACAGGCTAGAAAATGTTAGGTGCTGGAGATACAAAAGGAAATAGTTCCTGCCCTCAAGGAGCTTGAAGACTACTAGATAGAGGCAATGTGTCCACAGATAAGTAAAACACAAAAGACATACCAAATGATTAAAGTAATTTTGTGAGGTAAAACAATGATAAAAGGAATCATTAAAGGACAATTCAGGAAATATACTTTAAAAGCATAATTTAGTACAGCTTTAGAGCATATTTTCCATTGTGATTACTTTGTCTCCTCCAAAAATAATGAACATTACTGCCAGGAGGACAGTCCAAAACCTGGGATGAGATCCAGGATGGGAGGAGGTAGGAAGACAAGATGTAGGACAAATGTCTTCTTGGGTTAATATCATTCCAAAAACTCTACAGTATTGCCTTATGTGTTTCCAGTGCATCTGAGCCAAACCCCTGAAGCTGAAACCTCTGTGTCTATAATTGTTATATAATGTACAGGAATAATATGGCACTGCTTTGATTTCTTAAATGGGATTTTTTCCAAAGAACTCCACATCAAGGTTCAGTTGAAACAGCTGTGCATGAACCAAAATAGAGGCAGACCTTTGAAACATACACAAACTCCAGTCCTCCCTAGGCCCCTTTGAAATAAAAAGAAGTGCTTTCTTCCTGGTTGGAATCATGCTAAGTCCTTACAAGGTCATTTTCAGTACCGCCATGAATCAAGTGAGAGAGGACATTTTCCACCTTTTTCCTCATGATGTGAAGAATAAATGTTCTCATTCCTAAACCAGAACAGGGAACAATTTTCATCCCGAATACATGAGCCACACCAAGTGACTTTACAACAGTCATTTATTGAATTTTTCATTAATGAAATATTGTTGAGCTTCACTTTTATATGACAATAGCAAATGTTTCTGCTGTTCAGTATTTTGTTATACCACTGAGAGCTAGTTCACCTTTGAATGTCACTTCTGGATGTGCTAGTAGAAGGCTGACCATACTTGGAAGTTTAGGCTGCTGTGTACTTCATTTCTGAGTTCTTTATGCCGTGAGAATTTGGAACTGCTTGTATCTCCATGTCTTTAGATGGAACAGCCTATGGAGCATTGTTTCAAAAACACAGACAGGCCTGTTGACCCCTAAAAATCTCCCCTGTTCTCACATAAGTTCCTGAAATCAAACCTTTAGCTCTTCTTTCCTTTAGTTTAAGGCTTTGATCCTTGTTGAAATACATATAATATTAGAAAGGATACTATTTTAAGCAATCATTGTCCACTTACTATCAATCACACAGCCAACTTCATTCTGGCCATCTCCAGAGGGATGTCCCATTAGTCTTTCTTGTCTCTCTGCCTCTCTCCATCTGTCTCTGTCTCTGTCTCTGTCTTTCTCTGTCTGCCTCTGTCTCTGTCTCTGTCTCTCTCTGTCTCTGTCTCTCTTTCTTTCTCTGTCTCTCTCTGTCTCTCTGTCTCTGTCTCTCTCTGACTCTCTCTCTCTCTGTCTCTCCCTCTCTGCTGTCTCTCTCTCTGCTATCTCCCTTTCTCTCTGTGTGTCTCTGTCTCTGTGTGTGTGTGTCTCTCCTCTGTCTCTCTACAAATATATGTATACACACACATACATGCTTATATATCCCTGGTTCCAATATATCCCCTCTCTCATCCTTCCTCAAAAATAAGTCAGACTCTGCTTTCTAAAGCACAACTCTGACCATGTCACTCTCCTGCTCAGAAATCTTTAGTAGCTCTTATTACATCTAGGGTAAACTACTCAGAAAGGTACTTAAAGCCTACCACAAATTGGTAAACCTTTTTAGACTTACTTAACTTTGCTTCCCTTCATGTGCTTTATATTGTGGTTAAACCAACCTATCAGCTTTTCTTTGCATCCAGCATTCCATTTCCTTTTCCTTTTCCTACTCAGACAGTCCCTACTATGTTTAGAAAGCCAGTATACTGAAGGGTTCAGTCCAGGTGCTACCTCCTACCAGAAGACTCTTTTTCTGCCATTAATTGCTTTCTTCTCCCCCAAATTACCTTGTATTTATATATACACATAGTGTCTCCTTCATTTGAATATAGGCTCCTTGAGGGTAGGGATTATTTTGTCATGATGCCTAGAGTAACTCTGACACATATTGGTTATGTCATAGGACCAATGTCTGCTGAGTTCTTTCCCACCCCACCCCTTTATGAATTAGGAAATATTTATAAAGCCAGAACTTGTTTGGCCAAGGACAAGAGCAAAGCTCAAACTGTGCCTCCCTTGAAGCAACTTCCTTGTCTGTGTTAATGGCTGTGTTAATACGACTTTCTGGTCATCTAGAGGCATAATAAATCCCACTCATGTGGGGTAAGGGCCCTTTCAATTTGGTAGAAGTCTCAAGACCATATGGGTTGCCATATATTGCCTTATTAAGCAGATGTATTTCTATATGGGCGTGTCAATGGACGTTGAGTGTCACTGTATCTTTGTAATGTTGGAACTAAGTAAATTTCTTTTTGGTAACTCTTCAATGATTTACAAGTGTCTCATTTCATCCCAACATCAAATCTAAACTAACAGGGTACAGATATCATGGCTGCCCCACCATGCTGCCTGTCCCTCTTCTGACACATGGTGCCTCTGTGACTCTATTCAACTCATTTAATCTCTCAGTGCCCTAAACAGTTCTCTAAGACTCCAAACTGCAGAGGAAATGCCAATCCACATTGATAGAGGAAGCATCCTCATCCAAGACTGCCCTACAAAAATGAAATCACATTTCTAGTTCTTATCCTTAAACCCTAAACAAAGTACTTTACCTAATGACTTACATACAGAATCTTATTCTTGCATTTGAAAAGGTGAAAAAACAAACCCCTCCAAACCATTTTTGTGGTCCCTAGTTTTCTTCAACAGCATTTATTCATTTGGGTTTTAGTATTACCGACAATATTTATATATGATCATTCCATTTTTTAAATTCATTTCCTGCTACCTTTCCTTGTTTCCTTATTCTGAATATGTTTTTATATAATCAGTTCATTGGTCATTTCTCTGTGTATTCTCATTAGTCTCTTTACATATTTCTGCCTTCCTCCTCATTTGAATTGTTTCCCTCTGTTTCTTCAGCATTTGATTACTCAAAACATATGTGTGTATGTGTATGTGTGTATGTATGTATATACGTATATATAGATTTCCTGTTTAGGAACAAATCTGCAGAACAGTGCTAGAAACAACATCCCAACATCCCAAACTGTCCAGATTGTCCCTTTGAACACCTAGGAAGGTGAGTGAATGAGCAATTTTGGTGTGACATCTTACTCTTCTAGGAATTACTGTGTGGTTCAATTGATAGATGTTAGGTATACCACTGGGAGCTTGATCTAAAACATTAGGTTGACATTAGATTGACTTGGGCTCTTCCTTTCAAATTTTCTATAGAAATATTTAGGGTTGAAAATGGTTGGAAAGGTGAAAAGAGGAGACATTCAAAAGGATATTTTGTCAGAACTGCTCTCCTAGAGAAATCCAAGGAAACTCAGAGGAAAATAAATATGTATGTATGTAGATACACACCCACACACACCCACCCACCCCCCCCACACATATATATGTATAATTTAAAACAACTCATATGTAGAAATTTAGTCCACAATATCCTAGTCAGTCCTTTTTTCTTAACTCTTTGAAGTCTTTCTTCCCCAAAACTAAGCCATACTATACCCACTTCCCTTTCCTTCTCTATTACAAATTCTAAGATGGAAGTGTCTCTTTCTCCCCCAAATTCCCATCATTTCTACCTCGAAAACTAGTTCTTTCTTGTTGGCAAAAATCAGATTAAGATAAAAATTTCCCCTCTAAAAAGTAAAATTTTCCCATTTTCTCCACTCTTTAAAAGAAAGTGAAGAAATTATTAGCCATTAGTTATCCTCGCCTACTGGACAATGCCTGTTTGGTAAGCAGCTGGTGGCACAGTGGAGAACGGAGGGGGCCTGCACTATGGAAGACCTAAGTTCAAAGCCAGCCCCAGAAAATACCTAGCTGTGTCATCCTGGGCAAGCCACTTAATTTCTATTTGTTTCAGTTTCCTCAACTGTAAAATGGGGGTAATAATAGCATTAACCATGCAGGGTTGTTATAAAGATAAAATGAGATGATATTTGCAAAAAGTATTTAGCACAGTGACTGGAACAAAGAAGGTGCTATACAAATTCTTATTCCCTTCCCTAAATTCCCTCTTCTATGATTTCATCATTCAAAGAGCTTACAAATGGCCACCCAAAATTGTGGGAGGAAAAGTTGCATATCTTTCCAAAACAAGCTTGTTTATGACAGATACTGCCTTTCTTTTTATTACTAACATTCTATTAAAATAATGTTCAAATGGCATTGGATATTATACCTCAAGGGGACACCTTAGCAATAGCTATGTGGTGAGAGATAAATACTAGAAAAATAATGATGGAAAGAGTAGAGTTTAGAGCACATTAAATGCTTTGGAGCATATGATTCAGTACACTGCAATTAAGATGCACACAGGGGCCAAATTTCACAGTAACTAAAGAGGTAAAGAAGAGTTGGAACATTTTTTAGATGCAGACATTGTGAGTATGTTCAATTCTATTTGATTCAATTCAACAAACTTTTATTAAATGTATGCTTTTATTAGTACTGGATTGCATATTAGCAAAGAACCAAAGTTGAGATAAAACACAAACCCAAACTTCATAGATCTTATAGAAGAAGACATGAGGGCACATGTGAGTATAATACTAGATATAACATAAATGAGTTGCTAAGTAAGGTCCTATGTGAGTATCTGGAAGTGTGGAAGAGAAGGTCAATAGCAACTGAAGGTAAATGAGACAGCTTAGTGGAGAGAGTACCTTTAAAGTAGCACTTCTTAAATTGTGGGTCACAATCCCATATGGGGTTGCAAAATATTTGGCAACAGGAAAAAGCTTCTGAACATGCAATGACCAAAAATTAATTCAAAATCAAATGCGTAATGAATCTGAGGTATTTCTGGCAGTGCTTGCCTGTGTTGCGTCGTGTGACTCTCATTGCACTTTGTCCTAAACACAAAGCATGTGCACTTTGCACTGAACAGTCCCTTTGACCATAGCAATACCAATGAATGCTATCAAAATGTGAAAAGGGGTCACAAGTAGAAAAAGTTTAAGCCCTATTTTAAAAGATAGTTAGAAGACTTCCACTTCAGTGAGCTGAGATGGAGCAAAAAGGTAGTCACTCTTACCCTCCCCTATCAGCCTCTGAAAGCCCAGAAAATATCACCCCAGGAAAAACAGCTGAACCTGAAGAAAGACTGGGAGCTGCAGTCCAGTAGCCCAGGTAGATTGAGGGATTAGAAGGAAAGGCCCCTCTTGCCCTGGGGGAGGGGGAGCAGTACAAAACAGGAGGTATCACAGCAAGCTAGTGGAAAGCCCCACTTTAGCACACCAGTAGGATATCCTGAAAGCCAGGTGGTGGAGCAGGCAAACACCAACATCTGGACCTCCAAGTGCTTCAGTGAGGGCAGGGAAACCAGTGGAAACCAGCTCAGAAAACCACTAGGTGCCGCAGCATTCTACAGCAAAGGGTACTCCCAGTGCCTCAGCAAAAATAAGGGAAGCAGCATTACAAAGGGCCCAAGGTGGATAAACAACCTGCAACATCCATCTGAAAGTAGCTGAAGAAAGTGAAAGGAAAGGAAAAGCAGGCAACCTAGAGTTGTCCTAGAGTCCCAGCCTTGCTGATGTCAGACCAACACCAGGTAAGCTGCCAGAAACCTACAACCTCTAATTGCCAACATTGGAGGCCCCAGCACACAAAGCTAGTGACCAAGATCTAGGCTCCCAACACAAGAAGCTTGGGTCAGTGCTCTCTGATCCCCAGCAGGAGAGCTCAATCTTTTTAAAGGCCAGGGAATAAGCAAATACCATGAGCAAAAAGAAACCTACCATAGATTCATACTATGACAACAGTGAAGATCAAGGCAGAAATTCTGAAGAGGACAATATTGTCAACAAACCCACATCTGCAATCTCAAAAGGGAATATGAACTGGTCTGAAGCCCAAAAAGCCTTCTTAGAAGAGCTCAAGAAGGATTTTAAAAGTCAAAGGAGAGAGGTAGAAGAGTCTTTAAAAAATATAATTGGCCAAGTGAAAAAAAGTATATTGAAGAAAACAAGTCCCTAAAAAATACAATTGGCTAACTGGAAAAAAGGACACTGAAGAAAACAAATCCCTAAAAGATACAATTGACCAAATGGGGAAGGAGGTACAAAATTTAATAGAAGATAACAATTTGTTAAAAATTAGAATTGGGCAAATGGAAACTAATGACTCTATGAGAGAGCAAGAATCAGTCAAACAGAAACAAAAAAAATGAAAAAAAATAGATGAAAAGGTAAAATACCTCATTGGTTAAAAAAAAAAAAAACTGACTGGAAAATCGATCCAGGAGAGACAGTTCAAAAATTATTGGTCCACCTGAAAATCACAATAAAAAAAGAGCCTGGACAGTATCTTTCAGGAAATCATAAAGGAAAACTAACTTGAGGTCCTAGAAGCAGAGGGTAAAATAGCCATAGAAAGAATCCACCAATTACCTCCTGAAAGAGATCCCAAATTGAAAACACCAAGGAATATAGTAGCCAAATTCCAAAATTATCAGGTCAAAGAGAAAATACTGCAAGCAGCCAGAAAGAAACAATTTAAATATCATGGAACCATAGTCAGGATTACACAGGACCTTGCAGCCTCTACATTAAAAGATCATAAGGTGTGGTACATGATATTCCATATGGCAAAGGAGCTTGGATTACAACCAAGGATCAACTATTCAGTGAAAATGAGAATGATCTTTCAGGGGAGGAGATGGATATTCAATGAAATAGGGGACTTCCAAACCTTTTTGATAAAAAGACCAGAGCTCAACAGAAAATTTGATCTTCAAATACAAGACTCAAAAGAGACATAAAAAGGTAAATGGGACAGAAAGATACAATATGTGGTTAAAAGGGCAAACTGTTTACATACCTATAAGGAAAGATGACACTAGTACTCTTGAGAACTGTATTGTTATTACACCATGTTAAAGGAGTATACATAAAGGGGGTGGATATAAGTTGGCTTTGATGTAATGATAAAAAAAATCTAATCAAATGGGTTAAATGGATCCAAGTAAGTAGATTAATCTGATTTTAGAAAATGTACTGAGAAAGGAAGAGGCAGACAAGGGGAAATTACATTACAGGAAAAGATGCAAAAACCTATTACAGCAGAGGGAAAGGAAGGAGGGAGATGAGCATTGTTTGAACCTTATTCTCATCAGATTTGCCTCAAGAAGGGAATAACATAATCAGTTAGGTATAGAAATCTAACTTGCCCTATAGGCAGTAAGAGGGAAAAGGGGAAAGAAAAGGGAAGAGGGATAGAAGGGAGGGAAGAAGCAGTAAGGGTAAAGGGGAAGAAAAGGGAAAGGGCTAACAGAAGGGAGAAGAGACTGAGGGAGGCAGTGGTCAAAAGCAAAACATTAGTGAGGAGGAAAAAGGAGAAAGAAAAGCATAAATGGGGGGGGAAGGATGGAGAGAAAGACACAGATAGTAATCATAACTGTGAATGTGAATGGGATGAACTCACCCATAAAACAGAAGCAGATAGAAGAATGGATTAAAAACCATACTCCTACAATATGTTATTTGCAGGAAACACATTTGAACAAGAGTGACACACACAGGGTAAAAGTAAAAGCCTGGAGCAGAATATATTATGCTTCAGCTGAAGTAAAAAAAAGCAGGGGTGGCAATCTTGATTTCAGACAAAGCAAAAACAAAAATATATCTTATCAAAAGAGATAAGGAAGGAAACTACATCCTGCTAAAAGGCACCATAGACAAAGAAGTAATATCATTACTAAACACATATGAACTAAATGGTATAGCATCCAAATTCATAGAGGAGAAGTTTAGGGAGTTACAGGAAGAAATAGACAGCAAAACTATACTTGTGCAGGACCTCAACCTCCCCCTCTCTGAACTAGATAAACTTAACCACAAAATAAATGAAAAAAAAGTTAAGGAGGTGAATAGAACATTAGAAAAGTTAGGTATGATAGACCTGTGGAGAAAAACTGAATGGGGATAGAAAGGAATATACTTTTTTCTCAGTGATTCATGACACATACACAAAAATTGACCATATATTAGGGCATAAAAACCTCACAGTCCAATGTAGAAAGGCAGAAATATTAAACAATCCTTTTCAGATCCTGAAACAATAAAAATTATATGTAATAAAAGGCCATGGTAAGATAGACTAAAAATAATTGGAAACTAAATAATCGAATCCTAAAAAATGATTGGGTCAAACAACAAATCATAGAAACAATCAATAATTTCATTCAAGAGAATGACAATAATGAGACAACATACCAAAATTTATGGGATGCAGCAAAAGTAGTTCTTAGGGGAAGTTTTATATCTCTAAATGCTTACATAAATAAAATATAAAAAATGGAGATCAACGAATTGGGCATCCAACTAAAAAGACTAGAAAAAGAACAAATTAAAAATCCTCAATTAAACACCAAATTAGAAATATTGAAAACCAAAGGAAAAATTAATAAAATTGAAATTAAGAAAACTATTGAACTAATAAATAAAACTAAGAGCTGGTTTTATGAAAAAACCAATAAAATAGATAAACCTTTGGTTAATTTAATTAAAAAAAGAAAGAAGAAAACCAAATTACTAATATCAAGAATGAAAAGGTTGAATCCACCACCAAGGAAGAGGAAATTAAAACAATAATTAGGAACTATTTTGCCCACCTGTATGCCAATACATTTGACAATTTTAGTGAAATGGATGCATGTTTACAAAATTATAAATTGCCCAGATTAACAGAAGAGGATGTAAAATACTTAAATAACCCCATCTAAGAAAAAGAAATTGAACACAACATTAATGAACTCCCTAGGAAAAAATCTCTAGGGCCAGATGGATTTGCAAGCGAATTCTATAACAAATTTAAAGAACAATTAATTCCAATACTATATAGACTATTTGGGAAAATAGGTGAAGAAGGAGTCTTAGGAAATTATTTTTATGATACAAATATGGTGTTGATACCTAAACCAGCAAGAGTCAAAACAGAGAAAGAAAATTATAGACCAATTTCTCTAATGAATATAGATGCAAAATTTTAAATAAAATATTAGCAAATAGATTACAGCAACTTATCACAACAGTAATACACTATGACCAGGTAGGATTTATACCAGGAATGCAGGTCTGGTTTGATATTAGGAAAACTATCAACATAATTGATCATATCAACACCAAAACTAACAGAAACCATATGATCATCTCAATAGTTGCAAAAAAAAAAAAGCTTTTGACAAAATACAACACCCATTCCTATTAAAAGTACTAGAGATCATAGGAATAAATGGAGATTTCCTTAAATAATAAACAGCATCTACCTAAAACCTTCAACAAGCATCATATTTAATGGGGACTAGCTAGAAGCATTTACAAAAAGATCGGGAGTGAAGCAAGGATATCCATTATCACCACTGTTGTTCAATATCATACTGGAAACATTACCTTTAGCAGTAAGAAGAAAAAGAAATTGAAGGTATTAGAACAGGCAAAGAAGATACAAAGCTATCACTCTTTGCAGATGACATGATGATATACTTAATCCTAGAGAATCAAGGAAAAAACTACTTGAAATAATAAACAATTTCAGGAAAGTTGCAGGCTATAAAATAAACCCACAGAAATCATCAGCATTTCTGTATATTACCAACAAAGCCCAGCAGCAAGAGAGAGAAAGAGAAATTCCATTTAAACTCACTGTAGACATTATAAAGTATTTAGGAGTCTACCTCCCGAAACAAACCCAGGAACTATATGAACACAATTACAAAACACTTTTACACAAATAAAGTCAGATCTAAATAATTGGAAAAATATCAGTTGCTCGTGGGTAGGCTGAGCTAATATAATAAAAATGACAATTCTACCTAAGCTAATTTACTTATTCAGTGCCATACCAATCAAAGTACTAAAAATTATTTTATAGAACTAGAAAAAATAATAACAAGATTCATTTGGAAAAACAAAATGTCCAGAATATCAAGGAAACTAATCAAAAGAAATGGAAGAGAGAGTGGCCTAGGATCCCAGATCTTAAATTGTATTATAAAGCAGCAATTATCAAAACTGCTTGGTACTGGTTAAGAAATAGAGTGGTGGATCAGTGCAATAGGTTAAGTATGCAAGACACAGTAGTCAATGACTATAGTAATCTATTATTTGATAAATCCAAAAATACCTACTTCTGGGATAAGAACCCAGTCTTTGAAAAAAAAAAAACTGATGGGAAAACTGGAAAAGAGTATGGCAGAAACTAGGCATTGATCGAAATCTCACATCCTATACCAAATAAAGTCAAAATGGGTTCATGATTTAGATATAAAGGCTGATACTATAAGCAAACTCGGAGAACAAGGAATAGTTTACCTATAAGATTTATGGAGAACAAAAGAATTCATGACCAAACAGGAGATAGAGAACATTACAAAAAGCAAAATGGATAACTTTGATTACATTAAATTGAAAAGTTTTTGCACAAACAAAGCCAATGCAACTAAGATTAGAAGGAAGGTAGAAAATAGGGAAAGAATTTTTACAACTAGTCTGTCTTATAAGGGCTTCATTTCTAAAATATATAGAGAATTAAGTCAAATTTATAAGAATACAAGTCATTCCCCAACTGATAAATGGTCAAAGGATATGAACAGGCAGTTCTCAGATGAAGAAATTAAAGTCATCTATAGTCATATGAAAAAATGCTCTAAATCACTATTGATTAGACAAATGCAAATCAAAACAACTCTGAGGTAATATATCACACATATCAGATTGGCCAAGATGACAAAACAAGAAAATGATAAATGTTGGAGAAGATGTGCGGAAATTGGAACACTAATGCATTGTTGGTGAAGTTGTGAAATGATCCAATTATTTTGGAGAGCAATTTGGAACTATGCCCAAAGGGCTATCAAAATGTGCACACCTTTTGACCCAGCAATAGCACTTCTATGGCTATATCCCAAAGAGATCATACAAGGGGGAAAAGGATGTGCATGTACAAAAATATTTATAGTAGCTTTTCCTGTGGTGCCAAAGAATTGGAAATTGAGAGGATGCCTATCAATTGGGGAATGGCTGAACCAGTTGTTGTATATGAATGTAATGGAATACTATTGTGTTATAAGAAATGATGAACAGGCAGACTTCCGGAAAACCTGGAAAGACTTGTATGGTCTGATGCTGATTGAAGTGAGCAGAACCAAGAGAACGTGGTACACAATAACAGTGATGTTGTGCGATGACTAATATTGATAAATTTAACCCTTTCCAGCAATACAAGGATCTAAGACATCTCCAAAGTCCTCATGATGGAAAATGCTATCCACATCCAAAGATAGAATTATCTATTTGCCTACTATTTGCTATATTTTCTTCTTCTGTTGAGTTTTGTTTCCTCTTTCTGGTGCTTCCTCCTATTGGTTCTAATTCTTCCTTACAACATCACTAATGTGAAAATATGTTTAATAGGAATGTATGTGTATAGCCTATATAAGATTATGCACCATCTTGGGGAGGGTAGTGGGGAGGAACAGGGAGTAAATTTTAAACTCAAAAGGATATGGAAGGTTATGTTGATAAATCAAAATAATTTTTAAAATAAAATTAAAAAATTAAAAAAATAAAGGATAGATAGAAATTTGAGAAATAAGGAAGGGAAGATAGCATTCTATACATAGGTTACTGCAACAGCAAAGCCACATAAGTGGAAAAGGACAGAGCCTATGGAGAGCATAAGGGATTGATCTTGTGTTGTACTATGCACTAAAAGACAACAAATATGAGCAACTACAGAAACCTAAGGCATCATTTGAGTTTCCTTGGATTTCTCTAGGAGAGCAATTCTGACAAATACCCTTTTGAATGTCTCTTCTTTTCATCTTTCCAACCCTAAATCTTTCTGTAGAAAATTTGAAAGGAAGAGCCCAAGTCAATCTAATATTAACCTAATGCTTTAGATAAAGCTCCCAATGGTACCCTTAACTTCTATCAACTGAACCACACAGTGATTCCTTC
The DNA here is from genome assembly GCF_900497805.2 of Vombatus ursinus. NCBI lineage: Eukaryota > Metazoa > Chordata > Mammalia > Diprotodontia > Vombatidae > Vombatus > Vombatus ursinus. The sequence goes on from NW_020954617.1 coordinate 2,957,055, forward strand.
AAGAATAAGATATCACATCGTACTTACATATTCACTCACCTTCCTTGGTATTCAAAGGGCCAGTCTAGGATGTTGTTTTTAGTACAGTTTTGCAGATTTGAAGTCCAGGCTTTCCTCAGGTTTCCAATAAAATGTAATTTCTTTGTCAACAGAGACTGTTTCATTTTTGCCTTTGTGCCCTCATTGGCCTGATTGACTAACTGATTTCAATGAACTTAGTTTTTGCCATCTAAAGTATATGACAATGAGGAATAATTTAAGTGACTGGGAACTGGGAGTCCTCAGAGAGAAATGAGAGATAAGATAAAATGGGAAAGAAAGAAAAGTTTCTAGAAAACTGAAGCACCCTTGTCCAAAGGGGCTCTTGTTCAAACATTCTTCATTACTCCAACCTTTCCTCTTCCTAAGCCATCTTTCACAATACCTCTGTAATCTTCCTAATCTATCACTCAATTCTTTTCATCATTTAGTCATTTTTGTCAGTCCTGTTTGACTCTTCATGACCCCGTTTGGGGTTTTCTTGGCAAAGATACTGAAATGGTTTGCCATTTCCTTCTCCAGTTCATTTCACAGATGAGGAAACTGAAGCAAAAAGGATTAAGTGGCTTGCGCAGGGTCACACAATTACTAGGTGTCTGAGGCTAGATTTGAACACAGAAAGATGAATCTTCCTAACTCTAGGTCTGGAGCTCTATCCACTGTGCCACCTAACTGCCCAGTCTTTTCATTCTTCTACTACAATCCTTCGGTGGCTCCCTATTACCTACTGCAAAACATATGACTTTCTTATTCTGGCATTCAAGGCCCTCCATAATCTTGCCCCAATCTATGTTGGGGGGAGGAGGTATGTAGAACTAGTAATTAACAATTCCCATTGTGAATGTTTTTCACTGATGAGGATCAGCAACCCATCTGTAATTTACAGTCTTAGTTGCCTTCAGGTACTAAGAGGTTAAGTGACCGAAGGAATTAGAACCAAGATCATGCAGCTAAGCACATATGGGAAGAAGGACTTGAAACTCGATCTCCTTAGCTTCAAGTACAGACTTCTAGTGGATAAAGTCTATCCACCATACCACATTGCCTCTCTTTATAGCTAGGTTTCACAATTCTTCTTTAGAAAGTCAAGGTTCTAACCAACTGGACTTCTTTTCCCCTATTCTCATCCTGTTCTACCCTTTTGTCATGAAATGAACCTATTTTTTTAATTTTTGGAAGGGGAGTATTTCCAGTATACCCATAATATTTTACTTGTAATTAGCATAGCATATATAATTTTTAGGATCAATTCCAAGGCGGGAGGGATACAAATGAAACAGATGACCCATTTAGAGAACAAGGGCAAAGTATCCATTTGGCCTTCAGATGTTTCTGTAACCTTAGCTCAGTCAATCATGTGGGATAGGGATGGGGTCATGTAGAAGTATAGATGAAAAGAATAGTCATGAAGAAAAAAGGCCCATACACAGGGAGAGAGCCTGTCCCATGTAGGTGATAGCCCACATGTAGAATGTGTTTCTAGGGATCAGCCAGCATCGAGAGAAAACAGATAGAGAAATGTGCTTAATTTCTAATGGGACCACACCATGCAGACCTCCAAGATTCGTGGAAGAAAACCCTTGTAAACGTAGTTTTGAGCTAGAGATAAAAAGAATTTCTCACTGAGATTTGGAATGTGGGATATTAATTTTTTTCCCAAACCATTGTCATTAGGTAAGAGGGTCACATCCCAGGGTTTGGAAACAGTTATGAAGGAGTCCCTATTTAGTCCTACACTTCTGTGCGCTATGTTGAGGGGCAGACAACAGATTCTAGAGACAGCCAATTTGTCTGGCCAGACAAATTCACATTAACTAGGAATTAGTTAATAGCAAGGTGAAGAAAGAAGAAAAGGTATCAGGAGGGGGGAGAGGGAGAGAGAATAAGAATGGGAGGAAGAGGGAGGGAAAGAAGGAAGCAAATCATTTCAGGCAGGACAGAGCTACAAAGAGAACTAGGATTAAACTACCAGCAAGCTTAATGGGCTATTATTCTTTAAATATGTTACTACATCCCTCCCCCATCAAAAAAATTTATATTGGATTGAGGCACTTCATAGTACTTCCTTTCAAATACCTGCAAGGCAGGTGTACTATAACTGCATGAGATAAGAATTGGGGGCGGGGTTAAGGAAGTTAAAGGAACTCCTGTGTTAGATGACCCCTCTTCTGAAGTGAAAGTGTTTCTAAAGTCATCTGGGTGAGTGGAAACTGCTGGATTTGAATCATATGGTTTAGGTTCAAATCTCAGCTCGGCCATTTCCTATCATTCTTATCTTGGGCAAATCTCTTTACTTCTTTAAGTCTCAGTCTTCTTATCTGTAAAATGGGGTGGTGGTAAGATGAAATTACTTCTAAGATTTCTTCCTGCTCTAAAGCTATAAATTATGATGTATGCTCTCTCTACATATTTTTCCTAATTCAATTTCTATTATTCTATAATTGTTCCCACAAGGGATGTGGATGTTGGGGATGTTGCAGGAACTAATAGAAACCTAGAGAAGACACCTGGGCTTGCTAGTAGGAGAAAAACAGATTATGGGTTGCTAGGTGCCCTTTGTCTTCTGTAGCAGCACACTTGCCTCTCTGTCTTTGCCCAATCTTTCCTCTCTGCATGCGATGAGCTCCCACTATGATCTTTACATATCGAAACCCTAAAATTGGACACTGCCTTCTAGCTGAAGGCTTACTTACCTCAGTAGGAATTTCTCATTTCAGTTTGCCAGGAGGTTCCATTGTACTCATCACATACTTCCTGGAACAATTATTATTTGTGTCCACTTTATAACCTCCTCTTGTTATGCCTGCAGAAAGCACACCTTAGGACAGAAAGCATGCCTCTTAGCATCTTCATCATCTAGCCCAGTATAATGAATACAAGAGATGCTTTAAGAGAAGTATCTTGTCATAGCTACAGAGCACTACAATTGGAAGCAAGGAAATGTGAGCTCAAACTCTGCCTCAGATACTTATGGCTCTATGACCCTTCAAACCCACTTAGTCTTTCTCCTTCTCAATTTCCTCAACTGCAAAACAGAGATAGGGGATATATAATGATTGATAATGATTGAATGAATATCAAAAGAACTAATCTATGCAAAATGCTTAACAAACCTTAAAAGACTATAAATATGAGTGATTAGGTCAACTGAATCCTTCTCTTCCTTCTCATACAAAACTTCAATGATCAAATAGATCCCAGGAAATCACCTCATCTGTATTCCTGAGTTACAGATGATCATATTCACATGAATTCTTGTCATAAAAGAAGAGAAAATCTCAAACATGTGTCTTGCTTTAGAAATGAGTTGCCTCAAAACTCCCTTTCAGGAAACACTAAAATTACCTAAAAGGGAAATGGTTTTCAGTGTATAGGGTTTTATTTCCTCCTCAAAGGAAAAAAAAAGAGTAATTATTATTATTTAAGACAAATAAAAGCTTCTTGCCAGGAAATTCACAAAGAGAATGTTCTTTGTGAGGTAAAATTCTTCCAACATCCCAACAGAAAATCAGTAGGGATAAAACTAATTATTTTCCCTTAAAAACAACATTCAAAATAACTATTTTTCCTTTGATTTCTTCCCTTCTCCATGTGAACTCCTCAAGTGCAAGGGCTATCTGTTACCTTGTATCCCCAACACTTAGCACAGTGCATGGAACATAGGAGGTGCTAAATAAATACTTACTATTTTACTTAAGAATTGTTCATTAAGAGAGAGATGAGGTTATTTAACCATTCCATTCACTTTATTTGCATATTGATAGAAATATAACATTGCTAAAATTCTGATATAAAAATTGACACAGTATTTGGGAACTTTTTTCTCTTAGTGGGGAAATGATAATTGGAGAAAAGGAGTTCCTGGATGGGAAAGTGAATGGGAAAGTTAGGGGATGAGGGAAAGCAATAATTATTGTCTGTTCTCTCAGCATCTACATATGTATGTGAATCATGGGCTGTCTGTATATGTATTTATATGAATTAATGACCCCATTCAGAGTATTCTCTCCTCCTACCATGTATTACTGAGGCTATTCTAGCAAAACTTCAGGGAATATTATTGATGATAGCATTTATAGAACTCTTTAAGGTTTGCAAACTTCTTTACAACTATTTGCACATTTTGTCCTCAACCATGCAAGGTAAATGCAATTATTATCCTTATTTTAGATGAGGAAACTGAGTTAGACAGAAGTTAAGTGATATTGTAGTTGATTGACCATTTTACAGTTATGTCTAACTCTCCATGACCCCATTCAGGATTTTCTTGGGAAAGACACTGGAGTGGTTTGCCATTTCCTTTTCTAGCTCATTTGACAGATGAGGAAATTGAGGCAAGCAGGGTTAGGTGACTTGCCCAGGGTCACACAGGTATTAAGTGTCTGAGGTCAGATTTGAACTCAGCAAAATGAGTCTTCCTGACTTCAGGTTCAACACTGTATCCACTGTGCCACTCAGGATCAAACAGCAAATAAATGTCTAAAGTGAATTTTGAATTCAGGTCTTGCTGACTCCAGGTCCAGGGCTGTATTTACTGTGGCATCCAGATGAAAACAACATCACTTTGCCTTTTAGCCTTGTTGGATGTTAACAGCAGCCAAGCATATTAAGGATTTATCACAAGGAAATTCAGATAATAGAGAGCAAACCTGTCTTAACTCCTGGAAAGTCAAATGCATTCCCTCTTGGTGATGGTTCAGAAAGTTCTCTGTACACAGTTTCATTCAATTTAGCAAGCATTTATTAAGCACCTACTATGTTTAGTCGCTGCTCAAAGTGCTGAGGATGAAAGGGACAAATATGAAGCAGGCCCTGAATGTAAACTCCCTCAAAGGGTTTACATTTTATTGAATCAAGAATTGCAGTAGTCAACAGAGGGGAACTAGTCTTCTCTGAGCACATTGCTCTCAGTGAGAACGTGCTGCTCTACTTGTGACCAGCTAAAATTCTCTGTCTTATAAGTTTATGCAAAGGATAGAGGCGAGACCTGGATTGTATTGACACAGTCAATTCTGGCATTAGGAAACTCCCTCTCTCAATGCAAGCAAATACCTTCTCTGCAATTTAGAATCTTAGAGAATTAACTAAAGTGGCCCTTCTTAAACTTTTTTCCACTCGCCACCCCTTCAGTGCTTCTTAAACTGTGGGCAGACCCATGGGGTCATGGCCTCCAGTTTAAGAAGAGCTGAACTAAAGCACTAGAGAGGTTTAGTTACTGGCCAAGGATCACTGAGTATGTGTCAGAACCAGAATAGGAACACCCCTTCTGAGTTTCCATGCTTCCTCTCAAGTTTATATAAATTGGAGGAAAATCAAAACCAAGTTGCCATTCCTAGCACTCCTAACTCCATATATTTTCACTGGCTGTCTTTCCTCACCAATATCTTCTAGCTTACCTTACTTTCTTCAAGTCTCTGCTAAAATCCCACTGTCTACAGGAACCTTTTTCCGATTCCTCTTAATTCTAATGCTTTCCTCCTATGTTTATCTCCAATTTATCCTGCATATATCTTGTTTGTACATAGCTGTTTGCATTTTGTCTCCCTCATTAGACTGTGAGTTCTCTAAGAGCAGATACTGTTCTTTCCTATCTTTAAATTCCCAGCACTTAGCACACTGCTTGGCATATGCTAGGTACTTAATAAATGTTTGTTTACTTAATATATTTAATTTATCAAGTCACCTTGACATTAGTTTACTTTATTTTTTACAAATATAGAATCTAGCCACAATTCCTTTCATTGTCCTTCATGTAAGATTGAGAAGACATTGTGGGAAACTAATAGTAGAACTGGTCATTTTGTATTGTTAGGAAGTTCCAGGAGATTGTTCTTCTTCTTATGATAGAGAATTATTTGACAATCCATTCTTGTGCTATAATTTTCATAAATGCATATAGTATCCTGTTGTCACTCTTCAACGTGTTTCCATTAAAATGTATCTCCAGTTATAAGGTATTAATCTCCATCCGCAGCAATGAAATAGGAGATAGATGAGTAATCTGAATTTTTAAGATGAAAATAGCAAGGAAAAAGCTATTCTACAAAATGTCATAACACACTACGTACCTGAAGAGGAGCTCTTCAGGAACCCCCTTCATCACTGTAGCAGCTGTGATTATAATCATTTGAAAATGAGGTGCTGAACTGAAAGGAGCTGAACACATACGTTATGCAAAGGTGCAGTTATTGAATATATCTCCCTGGCTTGTTTTGTCATTAAATGAATGAAGGCTGATCTCATGCTATTTCATGTGCTTGGAGAAATCAATATATCCAGTCCATGTAAGAAACTCCCAGCCGTTAGAGCTGAGTCTCTGCATCATTCCGTGGTGATTTTTATGCTTCCTCATCAAAATTGGCTTTGTGTCAGTAGGTGTGGAAGGCAAATTAAGAAAAATAAATTAGCAAGCTTAATGATTTTCACTTCATAGTGTTCTTCTCTATGACTAATGAGTTATAAATTAAAGATGTGTCTTTAGTTGTATCTGTCTTTCAGATAGTTCCTAAAGAGCTGCTAGTGCTCTCTAGACATCACTCTCCTCAAATGTTTGAAGGGCTGTCAAGTAAAAGAGAGAATAGATTTATTCTGCTTTGTCCCAGAGACTGTAACTAGAACCAAGAGGTAGTGATGGAGAGGCTAACTTAACACAGAATGAGGTATTAGACCATTAATTTCACCCCTATCCCCGCAATAAAGAGATATGATATAAGAAATCAAGATCAAGGAAGAAAATAAGGTACATGTAAATCCTATCATCCTAGTATTGGACATGTCCCAAAAAATGTTTTAAATGAACCTACAGAAGGTTAGCTTACCCATCAGTACTTTTGTTCAGTTATTTTACTTATCTTTCCATTAATCTACTTGCTTTCATTCAGTCATTTAGTTGTGTTAGACTCTATGTGACCCAATCGACTTTTGTCCATGGGGTTTCTTGGCAAAGATACTGGAGTGGTTTTATTTCCTTCTGCAGTATACCCCCATTTTACAGATGAGGAACTGAAGCAAATTAGGGGCTAAGTGACTTGCCCAGAGTCACACAGCTAGTAAGTGTCTGAGGCCAAATATGAACTCAGATATTCCTGCCTCCAAACCCAGTACTCTATCCACTGCACCATCCACCTACCCTTCCATTAATCTTCAGAATATTAATGGCAAAGAACACAAAAATAATAACTGGTTCCAAGATCATGTCTAGCTGAACACCATCCAAAAATTGAGAAAATGAAATTAATACTAATATTAATGTAATACTTATCAATTTTAAGACACTTGAAGATTTGCCAAGCATTTTACACATGTGGTCTCATTTTATTCTCACAATAACTCTGTGAGATAGGTACTATTATTCCCATTTTATAGATGAGAAAATTGAAGCTCAAAGAAGTTAATTTTAATGACAAGGCAAATGAAGATGGTAAAGGTGAGCTGCATTGCCAAGATAGAAATACACAAATACACATGCAGCGTGTCTATGTTTAATACATTGTTATTGAGTTCCATCCTAATTGCCTTTAAAGTAGGATACATACATTGTCTGCTTACTCATGAATTTATTAATTCATCAACAAGCTAAAACTGACCTCTTGGTTAAATTTATGTCAATCTGCTTATCTTGTCAGAATACTCTAGTTCTCCTAAGGCAACACATTCCCTTCCTCGCTGACCCAGAATTCTTCCTCCCTCTGCTTATGGTTCCCATCATCTTCTCAGCCTCTATCCATCTTGTCCCTCTCCATTTGACTTACTTTCCTTCTTCCTGGGTCTATTCTAGTCCTTCTGGTGACAAGGCCTTTTGGGGGAATGACTAGGTAGTACAGCAGATAAGAGTGTCAGGCCTGGAAGGAGCAAGGCCTAAACTCATCTCCAGCTTCAGATACTATTTGTGTGACCCTGGGCAAGTCACTTAACCTCAGTTTGCCCCAGTTTCCTCATCTGTAACATGGGGATAATAATAGCACTTATCTTCTAGGGTTATTGGAAGGCTCGAATGTGATAATATTTGTAAAGCATTTAGCACAGTGCCTCACATATAGTAAGTGCTATAAAATGTTAGTTTATTTATTATTGTTGTTGTTGTCATTATAGAAAATCCATTCAAAATTTTTTGACAGTTGCTGTCAGCACACATTTAATTTTACAGATTAAATCTTCTAGGGATTATTTATGTCTCAAAAGATTTATCCTGCTATTAGGGTGTACCAATAAGTAGGTGGTAGTGGGTGCCACAGTGGCTCTGTTGTACAAATAATAAAATAGGCATGTTTTACCAGAGGGGACAAAAGGTGCAATAGGGGGTGATCCATTTTATTCAATTCTCATGCTAAATTCTCAGCACACTCATTTTCATCACAGGATTTAGGATTGAAGGTGACCTTTAGTACTATCTAATATAATCCTCTCATTTTACCAATTAAATAATTGAGAGCCAAGGAGATGATTTGCCCATGTTAAGCAAGGAGTAAATAACAGATCCAGGATTCAACTTAGATCATCTGAATCATAGGAATCTCAAGTTTGCTTGATGCTTTTGTTATAATTGTCAGTTCCTAATATAATATATTGTATATGTAATATAATATTTGGGGTTTCCCATGCCAATTCTTACTCATAACAAAGAAAAGCAGAAAAATAGTATATAAAAGCAACTGACAAAGTTATCATTTCTGACGAGATCTCAACCAAGATACTGAGAAGGAAAACCTGTCTTCTCCAGGGTAGAAAATGGTCATTGCACTTAAATCAGAATTCAACTTTCTTCTAGTATGTACAGTTTACAGTAATTTCTATAATTTATAAAATTTATAAAATAATTTGCATTATTTCTTTTATTTACATTAATATGGTGGCAAGAATATTGGATTTAAATGGAGTGAGAAGACAGGTGAAATCAAAGTTCTGCTATTATGGCCCTAGATAAGTCACTTAATTTTTCTGGGCCCCAGATTCCTCATCTGTAAAATGAGGGTACTGGACAATATGACATCCGAGCTCTCCTCCAGTTCCAAATCTGTGAGCCATTATATTGTTATTTGGTTCTGTTTTTTCTTTTTCTTTTTTTTTTTTTTACTATGCATCACTTCATATATGCCTTTACAGATATCTCTGAAATTCTTGTATTCATGATTTCTTACAATATAATAATCATTATAATCTATTACATTCATAAACCTCAATTTATTTAGCCATTGATCAATCAATCAATTAATCAATCCATTGATATCCACTTTGCCCCTAGAATTGAATCTGGCATCACAAAGACCCAAGTTCAAAAACAATCTCAGACATTTACTACCTGGGCCAATTACTTAACTTATCTTGGCCTCACTTTTCTCATCTATATAAAGGATACAATAGTAGTATCTACCTCCCAGAGTTACTGAGACAATCAAATGAGATTATATTCACAGAGAACTTTGCAAATCTTGAAGCATATATATGTATGTATGTATTCTATATCATTGTTAAATATTATTCTGTGGATAACTTTTATAACTTTGTATACTAAAGTATGTTTATCAATGTTCATTATGTAATTTTGGAAATGAGATCACAATCTAGTCTCCTCTTACCTTTGCCTATTATTTCTTTCCACTAAGAAAGGAAATAGAAGATTTTCTAGAAAAAGAAGGTTTTCTAGGTCCTTTTATTTTAGATTCTTCCTAATGGCTTTTTTATATCTATCAAATATTTCTAGGGAATTATAACAGTCACAGTCACTGCCCTTTCTTTAAACTATTTCTTTCTTTTTTTCTTTCTTCTTTTTGCTGGGATTTACAGTTCATTTAAACATGTGGGACTGAAGAAACTTTAAGTATATACAATGTTCCTTCAACTTTATCCTTCCATCTTCTAATGTATACTAATATATATACATATATATATATATATATATTTAAAACTTATTAAAATTCCTTTTCTCCCCTATTATATTGACAGCTAGATGGCACAGTGGATAGAGTGCTAGGCCTAGAGTCAGGACGACCTGAGTTCAAATATGGCCTTAGACACCTGTCTAAGGCTGTGTGACCATGGACAAGTCACTTAACCTCTGTGTATCTTAGTTTCTTCATCTATAAAATGGGTGATAACAATAGCACTTAGATCCTAATAATTGTAAAGTGTTTAACACTGTGCCTGGAACATAGAAAGTGCAATATAAATTTGAGCTATTATTATTTCCTATTTTACACATTACAAACACCTAATGTTCTGAATTGCCAGGGAGAGTTAATTTCAAAATATTTATTAAAGAATATTCCATGAAAATAAGAGAAATTAGCAAACTGACTTTCACAGACAATTCTATAAAAAGGACCATGACTTCAGTGTAGTGTATTTTCCCCTCAATCTGTGTAGATTACAACCCACTCATGGATTGTCATACTATGTCATTTCTATTCATCTCCTCTAAAGGATCTTCCACAAAAAGATCTACCCAATATTCTGAAGGTCTTTGTCATAGTCTTTATATTTCTTAGGTACAAAGGCAACATGCCAGTTGTCCAACTGTCATCCTTCACTTTTGTTGTATGTTTGGCTTAGCTCCAATACACATATGAATTCATAGCTATTGGTAACCTTTTAGAGGTAAAAAGATCATATATGACTTTTTCCATCTTTTCATTACTATCTTCCCTTACCTATATTATCTGTCTTTTTTTTTCTTGGCAAGTGAATTGGAGTTAAGTGACTTGCCCAGGGTCATACAACTAGTAAGTGTCAAATGTCTGAGGTCACATTTGAACTCAGGTCCTCCTGACTCCAGGGCTATTACTTTAACATCTGTGCCACCCAGCTGCCCATCCTATATATTATCTTTATAAAAAGTCCTTCAACGGTTTCAGGATTTCAATGTGACCAGCCTACTTCTGCTCCAGTGTGCACTTTGTCTGATCCAGCTGTCCTGTTCCCCTTCATCTTCTTAAATATTATTCCTACTTTTTCATAAATCACACTGGGCTTTGAAATATTTTACATATTCTAGGTGTAGTAGTTATATTGGCAGTGATAGCTGAAATACATCATAACACAAATTTTAGCAAATATTTTCTACTTATTTTTCTGCCCACTTTTTTCTATGAATACTCTCATGCTGAAATGTCTTAGTTGGGTCCCTCTACTACCTCCAAGCTTTGTGCAGATATGCTTTTGTCTTTACTTCTTCAATACTGCTCAAAATCTTCTAGCATCCTCTTCTGTAGTGCTTAAGAAATTAGTTTGTATTCCAAGTCAGTGCTGCCCTTGGCCCAGGGCAACAGTGGTTGCAAATCATGATTACAAATACTGAGATGCCATTACTGTTGGTTACAAATCATAAAACAGCATGATCGCAAAAGAATTAAAATTAAAAATAATTCAAAGAGCTGGAGAGAGCTACCTGATGGATATAAACAAACCGAAGAATATTACTCACAATCTGCACTTGAGAAGCTGCATAAATGACATTAACAAAAGTAATGTCTGATTAGAAAAAATAAATAGACTAGTCATGTAGTGGAAATTAAAGACAATAGACAGATAGCAGGAGTGGTGCTTTGTCTTACTCAAGATCCTAAAAGAATCTGAGGAAATTCTCCAGCAAATAGAACTGAATATCCTTGAAGATTTTGAGGAAAATAAAGAGTAGAATAGAATCACACAGGATGAGAAAGCATAGAAAAGTTGTATTCTTCATCTGCTGAGAGAATACCCACACTGATAAAATCACAGATCCATCAGAACAGCCAGATGTGACTCTCTACTCAAAGTCACCTGACTAAACCATGAATTTTCAACTTTCTGAAAATCAGTAATATAACTTTTTGTAAGCAAAATTTAATTAGCTTTAAGGGATATTTCTAATAACATTAATAGAAATAAATATTTTGGGTACATTTTTATGACTTTCACACTAACCTTTATTTTTTTTTAAATTCACTCTGAATTTTTAACTTGCAAAACTTAACTTCTCCAAGTTTTGTCCTCTACCTTAGTCTTCCATGTGACTCTGTGTGTGTGTGTGTGTGTGTGTGTGTGTGTGTGTGTGAAATGTTATATAATCTGTCAGATAGCCACAGGAAATTCATTTTCTTTGCTTAAGTGATGTTAAGGAACTTATATTAGCTTGTCTTTTGCATTACTCTGCTCTCCAAACTCTTTCATCCTTTCTCAACATGTTCAGCAGCTTCAGAGATGGAGGAATAAATAACAGAATACTGACTCCCCAAGGGATTGTTCTGCTGTGTACAGTCTCATAGCCTAGGCTAAAACCACAAAGACAATTTTTTTTTCTCGGTATAAAAGTCTGCAAGTAACTGAGCTGGCCACTATTATGTTGCAAACATAGAGTAGTAATTTGAATGATTTTGAGCATGAATAATATATGGGGGAATGAGGAAACTTAGAGTTTCCCCCATTGCTGTAAGTCTATTCTGTGTCTCTTTGAATGGCCAATTCAGATTAATCATACTTCCAAAGGTCATTTCAGCATTTGTGTCTCACTTATGTTGAAAATGACCATCAAGAACTATAACTTGTCTTTCTTTGTCCTGAGCAAAGTAAAAGAACTTGAGAAAATAGGACATTAATATTCACCAAGGAAACTCACCCACTCACACCTAAATTGAAGCATGCCTGCCTCTATGACAGTAGATGCAATGGACTCTCAAGTCCTTTAAACATATGATAGGGGGAAAAAATTACTTTGCTCAAGAAGCATAAAAATAACTTCATCAGATAGAGTTTTGTTTTTTTTTTTTGCATTTTATTCTTTAAAACTCTATCTTCCAACACTGACATTCCCTATCACTTGACTGCCTTAGCTGGAGCTTGGAATAATATGTTTAAATAATATACTTCCTCTCATTTACAACAGGCTGACCTTTAGTTACTAGAAATGGATTTAACACATATCCTGTCTGTGCGTTGGGTGGCACTAAAGAGCACAGGGGAATCTGTGCTGTCTTGTAGAGTAGATTTGAAAACCTCACAAACCACATTTCCTGGGCTGGCTCATAGGTGAGATTTTTTTTTACTAGTCCCTCCTAGATTCCTCCTTCCTTTAAGAAAAGTGGGGCAGGGGGAGCTAGGTGGTGCAGTGGATAGGACACCGGCCCTGGATTCAGGAGGATCTGAGTTCAAATCCGGCCTCAAATACATAACACTTACTAACTGTGTGACGCTGAGCAAGTCACTTAACCCCATTGCGTAGCCAAAAAAAATTTTAAAAAAAGGGGACAGATTTTAGTTTCCAGGATCTGGAATCACTCAGATCCTCAATAGCACCATGACTCTAATCAATTAATTCTTCCACAAGACATCTACTCAAGCAGCAAATTTAGATTTTAGAGCTCTGCTTGGGAGAGTTATAGGATCATTCATGAATAACTAGATCTTTTCTTAATAAATTCCAGGAGGTCTTTTAATCTCTTCTGCCAATATTTCAAGGCTCTAATGTAGAGAATCTAAAATACAAAACTCCCTCAGTGTCATCTCCTCCCCCACTCCCACCCCCAACGTATTCTGATCTCTAATGATGACATGCCTCCAGATAAAGGGAATTCACTCATTTAAAAAAGAGAGAGAATCAGTCCTATATATCACCATCAGTAGGGGACATAGGACGAAGGGGAGGGGAGGTGAAGGAAGACATAGCACAGAAAGGATGATTGACTCTCACTGAGACCTTTTCCTCCAACCCTCCAACCATTTTGCTATAGTTTGATCTGTTGCTCCATGGACAATGACTCTCAACACTCCCAAAGGGGAACCTGGTTGGTTCTTCTGCCTTGTTCAGTCTCTTCCTAGCTTCTATAGCCTTTGGACTTGCTTCTTTTCTTGCTATGCTACATGTCTGCCCACATTTCTTCTCCTCTCAAGCTTCACACTGTCAAATCTCTTACCCCAAATGCCACATCTCTTGAATATTGTCTCCATATTGCACTTAGGCTGAGGGAATGGCAGGGGCAGAGTGGAGAGGAGAAATATTACAATTCCCAAGGTGCCCGGCAAATATTCAAAGCATTTATCCCAGTGAGGTCCAGTGAGATTTCCAATAACTTTCCTAGAAATGTCAGTGTCCCTTACAGAAAGTAGAACCTTTTCAAAAAATTTAAACAAAGTCCTTAAATTTTTTTTAACTGGATTTCTTATAATGTTATTTTATTTTCTTTGACCAGAGTTCATATTTCTCTTTTCTTCTTGGAAAGATAATTTGGGAATAAGATTGAAATTAGAAAAAGAATCTTCAAAAATTGACCACTATATAACATTGAGCTGAGTTTTGTCACACACAAAAAAAATGATTCCTAAATGGCTGTAATATATAGGGGTTTGAATAGTGTCATTTGCAAGTAAAATTGTCATTTTGGGGATTTGTGTTTTCTGCCTCCCCCTCTTCTAGCCCATTTTGATATTCCTGTGGAAGACGTAAAATCACATAGAGCATAATGTTACAGGGAAATAATTAAAAGTAAAATATATTTATATTCTATTTGAAATTTGTTTTGATGGATCCTATATAGAGGCTTCAATAGTCACATAAATGGATATAGATATTATTGATATTGAATACTTCATTTTATGACACATAGGAATGCCATCTTCAAAACTGGCTATTTATTTAACAGCATTTTTTTGGACCAAAAAGTAATCAATTTCCATTAATGCAAGGGTAATATATTACATAATAAGAGAAATAGGTAGTTTGACTGAGTAAACTCATTTTCCTTGAGTAAAAAAAAATACATACACGTGTATATATGTATGTACAGCTATTATTATATATATATATATACACACACATATATATATATATATATGTATCCACACATACACACACTCTTCTATTCTCCATCACTATTCTTGAAGTTCTGATTTTTATGCCTAGAAAGAACTTAAGTTTCAGAATTGAGTCCCAGCAAATGGTCCAAGTTACTACTTGTAGTTTTTTGGATTTTTTTTGTTTTGGTCCAGACCTGTGATTTAGGTAGTGTAGGAAACTTCCAGCGTGGAAAATCCTTCCATAGATACAGACTGAAACTTAGCATGTTAGTTTCTACTCTTAGAGACTAGCTTAAGGTAGGGCTTCTTAAACTTTTTCCACTCAAGACCCCTTTTCATGTTTCAGCAGTGTTTATTGGCATTGTGTGGCCTGAGGGCAAGCTTTGTGTTCAGAACCAAGGCTGCAGTGCACATGGGCAAACACTTTCAGAAACACCTCGGATTCACTATGTTTGATTTTAAATTAATTTTTGGTCATTGCACATTTAAAAACCTTTTACTGTTGCCAATTTTTCGAGACCCCATATAGGGTTGTGACCCACATATAAGAAGTACTGGCCTAAGGTACTTAGAGATTAAATAACCTACTCATTGTATATAATCATATATGTCAGGGGCACTGAGTATCCCTGATTCCATGGCCTATCCCTCTATTAGTAGTAGATTATTAGTAGTATAATTAATACGGATTTCCTTTACACAGCTGCTTAGCATTTTAGCATATATTATATCAGGGAGTTGGGAAATATGAGTTTTATTATGCATTGGGCTGATGAAGAAACTTAGAAGTTAAATGTCTTGCCCAATGTCACATGGGCAAAACCTTCAGAGCTTTATGGCTCCAAGCTCAGGGCTCTTCATTCTGCTTTTCATGTAGAGACAACACTGTGAAACAGCATGGGCATTGAACTTGGACTCACCATATTCATCCCTGGTTAAGACACAACTTTCTGCCGTTCAGGAGAATGTAAAGATCAGTCAGCACTTCCCAAAATTACAGCTCATTAAGGAGACCAGATGGGTAGCGATTATCCTACAACCTCCCCTTAAAAAAAATAAAAACTGCAAATGGTTTCAGCTTAGTAAGAACAGCAGGTTGTGGCAAGCTCTTTGCAGTTCCCACACTGTTCCTTTGACCTGCCTTGTTCCAGGTGCTGCTCCCATTTCCTGCCTGATTCTGTCTCAGATCCCATTGCTGCTTCATTGATGGTGTTGATGATTATAGTGATGATGATAAGTGACATGTAAATGGGGTGTCCCAAAGGACTCTGTAATGTGCTAAGGCTTTGGGGACATCTTGTATAGACTATAAGGTTTGCAAAGCATTGTGTATAGATTATCTCATTTGATCTTCATAACAACCAAGTGAGATGGGTATGTTATTTCCATTTTACAAGTAAGGAAGTGGAGACTCAGATATATTGATAATAATAAGAGTAAAGATAGCTAGTGTCTATATAGCACATTAAGATTTGCAAAGCATTTTACACATTTCAGCTCATTTGATCTTCACAATAACCTCGAACAATATGAGCTATTATTACCCCTGCTTTACAAATGAGAAAACCAGTCTTTGCATCCTACGGCACCCCCTTGATTCTAGCTCTTTCAGGATTCTGTTTTGATAAACTGTTAATGCCCAGTTATACTCTCTGGAACTGGCTTTTGCCCCTGGTCCTTTGGACTCTGTACTAATTGTCTTGTTGCCAACCAACTGACTAAGACCTCTGCCACTCTGAGCCCCTGACCATCTGCCACCAGTTGGTATTGCTAGACATATGATGTTGTTTGCCTAAGACAGTTTAGCTGCTACCCTGGACCACTTATGGCCTTCTATGAGCCACGTCTCTCAGCTGAACAGTACACAACTGGCTGGGGTCTGCAATTATTTAACAATGATACCTTGAACGAGTCTCTTAACTTCTTGAGGCAAGATTTATTTATTGATTTAACAATAATAATAATGTATTTTAACTACCTTATAAGGCTGTTTGGATGTCCATTCCCAAAGGAGCTCTTTAATTCAAGGAACTCAATTTCTCTTCTTCAATGAGATCTTGAATTTCTATCAACTCTAAGTAAAAGGAAGAACTAAGGCATTCAGAATAAATGAGCAGTTAAAGATGAACTTGTGAATTGGGCTATTGTGAAACAATTTTTACACAAGACATGTCACTAAGTGGTCACATTTAGAGAAATTTTTTGACAGAGGATCCTCATATGTCCCAAAGAGGTCAGAAGAGAGAAGAAAAGATACAGGCGGAAGTGTTCTAGTAAATATTTAAGAACTAACTATAGATAGAAAAATATAGATATCTATATCTACCTATCTATATATGTGGATAGACGGATATGGACATAGATGTAGACATAGACATATATAGATATAAATATATAGATATATCTATATAGATACACATATATATACATATACAACATTGCATTATTAATATTTTTTCCATGAATTTAACTCAAAACAACAAATCAAGTTCTGATCTGTAGCATTTACTAATTTCTGAAGGGTAAATGCTCATGCTTAAAATTTAACAATAAGCGTTCCTAAGCTAGTATGATCTGGCCCCAGCAATGTCCCTTCTTCCTGTGGCAACAAAAAATCAGCAACAATGAAAGTGCTGATTGACCGAAGAACTATTAGACAAATTAATAATGACAAAAAGTAGCTAACTGGAATGACCAACCTTGGTTCCTGAGAATAGATTATAAACTATACTCCTTTTAAATCAAAATGTTTCACAAGCTATCAGAAATGAACTTGTCCTTGACTTAACTTTCTTTATTACACCTGTTGCGAGCGCCCCTCACAAGGTATAGTTATATCTTATTTTTCCATGAGGTGCCAAAGAATAGTGGACTCCATTGTAATCACTAAGCAATTCACTTTAGATATCCTCAGATTACCCCAGCCTGAACCTAAGCCAATGGTATCAAACTCAAATAGAAATGAAGACCATTAAAAAAAATCCATAAGGATCTCTATGGGCCACATATTTACTTGGGAAACCACAAGTATTTATGTATTTCTTTTCATATTTATATATCAATACAATAAAATCAGGAACCACATTTTAATCTGGGAGTGTTGTGGGCCACATGCCAGCCATGAGTCTAACACTTTTGACCTAATTCACCAGAGAGCCTAATGGAACTCCCTCAAGCACAGAATCCACTAGAACTGCCATGGATACAATCAGAGGTTCCCCAATGGTCAAGATCCACCAAGATCACACCAGAATATCTTCTTCCCAACCATATAAGGACCACTGGGCCTTAACATCTGCCATGAAGCTGACCCCTTCCATATGTATTGCTTCTCTCAATTTGGAAGTGAGCTCTTTGAGAGCAGGGAAAGTCTCAATTTCCTATTTGTATTCTCAGTACTTAGCCTGGTATATGGTAAGCACTTAAATATTTTTCATTTTACTCCATTTCATTCCATGAAAGTAGAGACTGAGGAAAATGCTGAGATAACATAAAGCAGAACCATAAATGGTTTCTATAGCACATGAGCTCTGGCAAAAGTGTAAAAGAGAGAGACAGTGCATGCTTATTCTCTCTCCCTTTCTCCTTCCCTCTTTCACTCCCTCTCCTCTTCACTCTCTTTCTGCCCTCTCACCTCTCCTACTTTGGGGGGGATTTTGTCTACTGTGCTTTTAGGGGTTTTGAATTTAAAGTATAATCCCTCTTTTCCTGGTGGCAATACCAAAAGATTCTACAGATTACAAATTCCAGAAAGAATGAAAATTTCAGTACAACTGGGAACTGTTGGGGAACATGCTAGGCCCTGGGGGTAGATGTCAAATTGAAACTGACTTTTGAATTTCTGCTGACCTGCCCACAGGTGACTAGCCCACAGATTTCACCCAGTTAATTGGCTAGGAAGCAAATGGCATCTCAATAGGATGATTGTCAGTGGCCAGTCAGTGAAACAGAATAAATGGATGAAGGTGAGATCCGTTTCATATCCCATCACTCCTCTCTTGAAACTCTGAGATCTAGTGCTGCTCCACATAGGACTTTGGGGTATTCTTGTCTCACTGATGACAGTTGAAGCCAGAGGTTAAGACAAGAAAAGTGAATGTTAATGCCTTAACCATAGGTCAGGGTTTAAGTTCTCCCTGTGACACAAAATGTTTGTGTGATCCTGGGCAAGGTATTCAATGTCTCTACACCCTGAAACAATTCTTTCTCACTGTAAATTGCAGAACTGCTGCTGGTTTGCAATGAGTAGATTTTCCCCATCAAGAGATTCTTACACCAATAAAATCACACACCTGGTCTCCCTTGCCAGTCATTGTGCCAAGTATTGAGGATCAAATTGCAAGAAGTGAAAGCCTTTGGCCTAATGCTGTCAGAAATGGTGTTGTTTGTTATCTGTTCAATTTTACTAAACTCTTTTTTTTTTCTTTTTTGCAAGTGTACAACCTATTGCAAACCCCCTTACAAACCACAGGTACAGCTAAATCTGTCACTAGGTGCCGAAGGAATGATGGACTCATTGGAACTAGCTAGCTAGCTGTCTGTCTGTCTATCCATTTTTTTAAATTATATTTTAATTATTTTAACATTCTTTTCTTTTAATTTTGAGTTCCAAATCCTCTCCCTGACTCCAACCCACTTCCCTACCCATTGAGAAGCAATCAAGAGGATATCAATTATACATGTGAAGTCATGCAAAACGTATTCCCATATCAGTCATATTTTTAAAAAGCAAAAAAAAAAAATAAAGGGACAATCATGCTTCAATTTGCACTTAGAGTTCATTAGTTTTCTCTCTGGAGGCAGATGGTATTTTTTTCATCATGAGTCTGCTGTTGCTGCTTTAGCCATCACCGTGTGTGGAGGCACCAGACAGACCTCCATAAGACTTTCACTCTGATGTCACAGATCTCCTGCCTATCTCTTAAGATTTCTTAGGTCAGAAAAAAAAAATCACCTCAACTTTTTGCTGGCTCTGTCTCTCCAAAAGTTGACTTGAGGTGTTATTTTAAAGTTGGTTGGAAGGGAATGTTGGGCATGTTCAGCTGAGTGGCTGCCCCTAATCCTCCATCTTGGCTCCACCTCCTAGTGTTGTTTTATCTCCATTAGAACTATCAAGGGATCAACTTGAGGTGTCCTTCAACTTCCCCAGACTGAATGCATTTCACCTAGAGACCCTGGTACCCAAGGGTAGGGTTCATGAGAACTGCCATGGGAACAGCTTCAGAGTTCCCTCAATCACCCCAGCTAGTATGGATACTCTAGTTCAAAACCAAATATTCCCCTTTTGTATGAAAAGCACTATTCTAATTTGAATTCATTAAACACTTATTCAATGCCTACTGTGTCCAGAGTATTGTACTAGGTTTACACTCAATCCCTGTCCTTGTAGAGTCCACAGTATAACAGAGAACACAATATAACACAAAAATAGCTAAATGAGAAAGGTTCTAGTAGGCACAAAAGAGAGAAACAGAGCAAGTACTCTGGGATATATGAGGTCAACAATAGTGAGATTCTAAGGCTTCCACAAGTAAGGGTAGCATTTAGTTCTTTACTTATGAAGACATAATTAAAAATATGGAAACAAGATGGATAAGTGTTTGAGTCTACCCTTGTGGTTAAATATAAGGTTTCAATTAGAATGTTTACTCATAAGGAAAAAAAAGATGGTTGCAGCTGATAAAGTCTGTCCTATTAGAACTAAAATCCTATTTCAATTGGCTCACATTTTCCCCAAAGTCATGTAGATACCAAAAGTCATGTAAAGTCTTACTTTCCTTACCTGTTAAATGGGAGATTGAAACAGATGATCTCTAAATTTAAATTTAAATGTCTAAAATTTTAAATTTATAAATTAATTTGTTTATATACATGTATATGCATACACTTATATATGTTGTATTTATATATATAAAGTTTATAAAATCAGTTTTTACAATATTGAAATTTTAAAACAATCTGCATCTACACATTTGAAATAATAATAACTAACTGGGGCACCGGGCAGAATGAGGGATATGATTAACAGATGAGTTTAGAGTCACCAACTACAGCCTTCCAGCGAGATGGGGTACCATCAGGCCTTACCGTCTGCCCTACCACTATGCCCTCCAAACCTCTGAGCAATGTCATTTGACCTGCTGGTGAATCTTAAAGACCCCTGGACCTGGCTCTGACCCAACCGCAAAACACTTGGACCTTCTGCGACTTTCAATCTACCTTTTTTCTGCACTCTTTTATATGTGGGACCTTTCTTCTCACTCTCCTTTCCAACCCACTTGCCTTCCTCCCCCAACCATCAAAGTAGGTGATTCATGAAAGCAGAGACTACCTTGTTTTATTTTGTTTTTTTCTCTTTATATTCTTAACATTTAACACAATGTTTAGTACATAGTAAGGGATTAATAAATGCTTTTTCTTCCATTCAGTCAATCACAGGTGACAGAAAATAGACAATGGTCTGACATTATCCAAAATCCATGTTCCCCGGTAAAATCTCAAGAGCTGCTCTAACTCAGCTTGCTCCTCCATTTAGATTTAGCCATAAACTTCAGGCAACTTCCTCATTGCCTGTTAGCTCTCCAAACACTAGCTACTACAGAAAAGCCTGGGTATGATTTCATCTCTTCTCCTTCTTTCTTCCCTGTCCCTCTGTTGCTCACTTTTAACTCTCCATCCATCCTATGAGCTCTCCATCAGAATCTAATCCAAATTCACACTGAGACATCTTTATCAATAGTCTTGCCTGTCTTCGTCTTACTCAAGCTAGAGAATGTAACTACAAACTCTTCTGAAATCAGAAGAGTTGGGCATCATGGCCTAGTGCATATTACTGTGAATGATAAATTCCTTGGAGCAGTCATGTTTTTCAAATTCACTCTGCATATTTTCATTAGGCTGGAACAAATGACCATATTTTATGCAATTATAACTTTCAATAGTGCAAATTTGAATACATGCCACCCCTTCAGGGGATTTATTATTCTTATGAATTGGGACCTAGCAAGAAAGGGCAATGGGCAAGGAATCAGAAGACTTAGATTTGAATCCTGGCTGGGACTATATTACTGCCTGTGTGACTTTGGGGAAGAAACTTACCCTCTCTGAACCTCAGTATCCTAATCTGTAAATAATGCTATTTGCACAACAATATAAAATAGTAAATTGCAAAGCCTATTTAGAACTAAACTATTAACATTCTACTTACTAGCATGGAGGAGAGAGGGAAGCTGAGTGGGAGTGACTAAAAAAAAAAAGGTTACAAGATCACTAATTTTATATGTAACCCTGGTCACAATTGTCCGCCATTTGTGTCCTCCAAGCTGAACTCCTGCAAGGAATTCTAATCAAGTATTTCTTTAAGAACCATTCTCGCATTTCCAAAGCTACTTTTGATTAAAAAAAAAAAAAAAGAACAGCAGCTCCTTTGTTATCTTCTTCTGATTGCTAACAACCTAGGGTCTTCTGGGAACACAGAAAGGTTCAGTCTCTGAATAATGCCTCCAGCTATGTAAATCTGTCAAGGTGTGTCATTTGATATTAATGTTTGAATTAAAACTTTTATTTATTGTAAATCCTCCTTTTAAAGATAGAGACAGTTAATCTTTGTAAAATATCATTATCATACCTGAGGCCACTGTCAGTTTCAATTCACTATTCCTAGTAAATCAGGGTCAGGTCAGAAAGAAAAGAAAAAAAAAAAACCAAAGCAACCCAACAGCTCAGTAATGGATTGCCTGGGAGACAGTGAGCTGTCATTGAAAGACACAGGAGGAGAGGAGGTATTGTTTCCATGAGCCCTGGTCTTCTACTAACCTTGTGCCTTTGCTCAGTGAGCTTCCAGTCTCTGCTTATGATCCCCTGAGCTCTAAGATTTTGATTATAATTTCACAAGCTAAAAGTCTTTGCATGTTCCTTCCTCCTATTGCTTGAGGATAAGACTAAGCTTAAATGCTAAAGTCATTGATGTATATTTATATTAAGCTCTAAATTGCAAATATAGTAGTGCCAGCTGAGTATTTTAATTTTGAAAGAATATAATATCGTGGCTCACAAACTAATGCTATTGAATTCCCCTTCTGATACTTCCTAGCTCCATGCTTGGTTATTTAACTCCTCTGAGTCTCAGTTTCCTCATCTGTAAAATAGGAAAAAGTATAAGTATGGAGTAGTGAATGAAGAGTCATCCTGTAAGTTAGGTAGAAATGAGGGGTTCAAATCCTACTCTGGTAACATACTAGGTATATGACCAAAAGCAAGTCATAGATTCTCGGTGGTCTCTGGGGATAATTCTCCATGACTAGCATCTGAAGACAATCTGGAACTGCTTACTGGTTTCAGCAGTAGGAATTCTTTCAATGAGCGTTCCCTCCACTGATGAAACCATATGTCTAGAAAATAAAAATGGAGATAATTATACTTGTAATTCCCTGGGTTGTAGTGATTCCAATGATCCATGTAAGCTACTTGACAAATTCTAAAAAACTTCATGAATGTTGGTTATTAATTATCATTTTTATTATAGCTGATATGTATAACTGTGTAAGCTTACTTATTCTATGTTTACATATATATGTATATATATGTATATGTATATGTATATATATATATATATTCTAATCTGTAATAATACTATTTACTGAATGTAATAAAAATTTACAACCAGAGAGTATAAGCTCTGTGAGGGCAGGTACTGTTTCTGTTCTTGTCTAGTTCCTATCTTTATATCATCAAATGCTTGACTGTCTTAAATTGAATTGTTCTTCACATCAGCTCTCCTAGATGGTACAAGGGAATTAAGTATTAATTAAGCATTGTCACCAACTTTCTGCTTATCCAAGGTACCATGGAAAAAGAAGAGAATAGACAAAGAAAGATATTAGTTTCATTTCCAACCCTCCCCCCACCTCCCAGTCTTTTACTGGACTGCTAACAAGGAGCTACATTCCTGAGTCTAGTCCATCTTCCTCACTTCTCTGGCTCAGCCTCACACTAATGAGCAGTACAAGGACCAAAAGGTCAGCAGCAGGAGGGAGGTGAAGGGAAAACCAGGGGCCTGGATAATCCACAATTTAGATAATTAGTCCCTGAATAATCAAACTGTCTGTATGAAATGACCATCCCTGACCCCCAGCATAAAGATGTCCACTTGGGGCTCAAGCTAACAAAGTGCCTTATTTCTCCAGATTCACAGTCATACAAAATTATGCCTGAACATCAGTTAGAAAATGTTTTTTTCCACCATTATTAGACAAACTACTGGCTAAATGAATAATGACCTCTTTCTGCAGCAAGAGTTCATAATATTGGGGGGGGGTGTCATGGACCTTTTTGATAGGCTGATGAAGCCTAAGGATTCCTTCTTAGACTAATATTATTAAATGCATAAAATAAAATACATAGGACCACAAATGAAACTAATTATAATGAAATATAGTTTTCAGACTATTTAAAAGTTCCAAGTTCATGTATTCCCTGAAACCCTGAAATTCCATGGACCCCTTGGTACCTGTAAACCTAAGCAAAGAATCTCTAGTCAACACAAAACCCAAAACTCTTGAAAGGAAAAATGATTAATAATTAAAATATCTAAAACATTTCTAGGGAAAAAAAAAAAAACCTTAGTTTCCTCTACTTGCTACCTGCTAACTTTCTGGCTGTGGCCAGTTGAAAATTGTGGTTACACTGATCATGGGAAGTCTTCCTTGTTGTGGTCACACCTCCTTTGTACTGTTTGGAATCACCCTCAAACTACTGACCTAAACTTAGTAAATGTCTCCATGTTGAAATAGGCAGGACAATTGATTCAGAGAGAATCAAAGAGAATCATAGACATGAAGCTGCAATGGGACCTCAGAGTTCATCCATTCAATCCCCTTCATCATAGTGGTGTACAATGAATTTGTCTTTTTCTCTAAAGAAACCCTAAGAAATGAAATGACTTGTGTGAGGAGAAAAATGGTAGTGATAAGGTTATGGAATTCACACTGGACCCCTAAAAGGAAAAGACTCTCTGTTTAAAAGCAACCCAGTCCCTGAATTTTCCCATACATTTCAGTAGCCCAAATCACTGGTACCTCTGTCCAAGGCATCTGGCCCACCTCGGGGTTCCCAGCACCCCAAACCACAACAGTAGAAAAGAAAAAGATTCAAATACATTCCATATCATCACCCTAACACACATACAAATCATTTATCTCTGAAAATCTGGTGCCTTGTGCTTTGGTAGATACTAAATAACTTTTTTTTAACTAAATGTTTGAATCAGTAGCTCTGTAAAGAAATCGGTAGCAATCTAATTAATTACTAAAACAATGGAATGGCTTAAAGTTAGATTCAGAATAGTGCCAATAAATTTTGGTTGTAGTGTTTGATTTTGGCACTGCATGCTTCCATTGGGCTGGAACCAATATATCACAGTTTACATGATTATAATTTTGAATAGTGTGAATTTGAATATGTGTGACCATTTTAGGGATTTTAATATTTGTCTTAATGGGACCTAGCTATAAATTTATTTTTAATCTTGTAGTCATAGAACCGTAGTATGCCAGCCTAGATTGGTCAGGTAGATGATGTCACCACCTCCTACCTCAGAACTGTTTTAGCCTATCAGGATTCAGTAGAGCTTATGCTATGCTGCTATAGCCTTAGAGTGTCCTGTGTCATCATCAGATAAATGAGACATTGCAATAACACTTTAGTAAAGAGTAGTAGGATATAGAATAATCTAAGCATAAGCTACTTAGAGAATCAAGCATACCATGGCAGGATAGCGTAGTGGAGAGTTGGCTGAGAGGCCAAGAAATTCTAAGCTCAAGTCCTGTTTCTTACACACACTGGCTCTGTGACCTTAGGCAAACTATTCAACCTTTCAGTGCTCTAGGCAACTAAAATGAGAAGTTTCTGAAAAAGTACTGAATAGTATTGGTATAAGTAGTTTCCTTGTTTGAGAATTCTCTTTATCAATGAAATCACAGGTCCAGTCCCTAATCCTCTGTACAGATAGTTTTTTTTTATAATTAATTTATTTATTTTTAGTTTTCAACATTCATTTCCATAAGATTTTGAGTTTTAAATTTTCTCCCCCTCCTTCTCCTCCCTCCTCCCCAAGACGGCATGCAATCTAATACAGGCTCTCTTTATACATTCATATTAAGCATATTTCCCATTAGTCATGATGTAAAGAAGAATTAAAACTGAGGAGAGGAACCAAGAGAATGAAGCAATAAAATAAAACAACAAAAGCAAAGGAAAGCAAATAGTAGACTTCAATCTACATTCAGACTCCATAGTTCTTTCTCTGGATGTGAATAGCATTTTCCATCATGAGTCTTTTGGAGTTGTGTTAGATCATTGCACTGCTGAGAAGAGCCAGGTCTATCAAAGTCATTGCACAATGTGACTATTACTGTGGATAACATTCTCCTGGTTCTGCTCATTTCATTCAGCATCAGTTCATAAAAGTCTTTCCAGGTTTTTCTGAAGTCTGTCTGCTCATCATTCCTTTTTTTATAAAATTAAAACCAATAGGAGGAACC
The DNA here is from genome assembly GCF_900497805.2 of Vombatus ursinus. NCBI lineage: Eukaryota > Metazoa > Chordata > Mammalia > Diprotodontia > Vombatidae > Vombatus > Vombatus ursinus. Next base: position 2,983,400 of record NW_020954617.1, read on the forward strand.
ATAAGAAAGAGGAAACAAAACTCAACAGAAGAGAAAAAAATAGCAATTCAACTTCCATAGTTCTTTCTTTGGATGTGGATAGCATTTTTGATCACAAGGCCTCTGGAGATGTCTTAGATCCTTGTATTGCTAGGAAGGGTTAGGTTTATCAATATTAGTCATCACACAACGTGGCTATTATTGTGTGCAATGTTCTCTTGGTTCTGCTCACTTCACTCAGCATCAGACCATACAAGTTTTTCCAGGTTTTTCTGAGGTCAGCCTGTTCATCATTTCTTACAGCACAATAGTATTCCATCACATTCATATAACACAACTTGCTCAGCCATTCCCCAATTGATGGGCATCCTCTCAATTTTCAATTCTTTGCTACCACAAAAAGAGCTGCTATGAATATTTTTGTACATGTGGGTCCTTTTCCCATTTGGATTATCTCTTTGGGATATAGCCCTAGAAGTGCTATTGCTGGGTCAAATGGTATGCACATTTTTATAGCCCTTTGGGCATAGTTCCAAATTGCTCTCCAAAATGGTTGGATCATTTCATAACTCCACCAACAATGCATTAGTATTCCAGTTTTCCAACATCTTCTCCAACATTTGTCATTTTCCTGTTTTGTCATGTTGGCCAATCTGATAGGTGTGATGTGGTACCTCAGAGTTCTTTTGATTTGCATTTCTCTAATTAATGGTGATTTAGTCTGCTCATCATTTCTTATAGCACAATAGTATTTCATTACATTCATATATCACAACTTGTTCAGCCATTCCCCAAAGATGGGCATCCCCTCAGTTTCTAATTCTTTGCCACCACAAAAAGAGCTGCTATAAATATTTTTTGTACATGTGGGTCCTTTTCCCATTTCTATGATCTCTTTGGGATACAGACATGGAAGTGCTATTGCTGGGTTACACCGGTAGTTTTCAAACATTTTGGTCTCAATACACTTTTGCACTTTTAATAATAATTGAGGACTCCAAAGATATATTGTTTATATTGGTTTCATCTATTAGTATTTACTATAGAAATTAAGATAGGTATTTTTAAAATATACGTAATTCATTTAAAATAATAATAAAAAATGTGTTATGTTAATGTAACTAACATTTTTATAAAAATGTATTTTCCCAAAAAGTGAATGAGAAGAATGGCATTGTTTTACATATTTTTGAAAATTATTTTTAATATCTGCTTTAATGGAGACATTCAGATTCACATAATCTGCTTCACTATTCAATCTTTTTTTTTTTAATTTGTTGTTTTGGTTGAAATATATCCAAACAAAATCTTAACTCACATAGATATGTAGTTGGAAATAAGGGAGTATTTTAATAGCTGAATAGCATCTTCATATTATTTTTAAAAAGGGGATTGACCTCAGGAATAATTTTAAAATGTCTTGGGGACTCCCAACAGTCCACAGATCACATTTGTATAACCACTGTCTTATACCATAGCAGAAAACTTTTTTGAGTGATCATTGTTATAAAAGAAAGAGGGTTTTAATCAATTTTATGTACATATAATTCAAGGTTTGAGGTTTAATTTCCTGAATCATTTCTCATATCTCTCAGAAAAAAGAAGTATTTTCCCCCTAGTGTCATAGATCTATAGTTGAAAAAAACCTGAGTGACTTTCATCATTATCATCAATCAATCAAGAAACATGTATTAAATTTCTACAATGTATAAGGACTATGATCATAAAAACAATAAACATTTGCTGAATTTCTGCTATAGCCAGGGCACTGTTCTTGAAGGCAGGGATTTATAATTTAGTTGGGAAGTCAGAATAAATTCGTGAAAATATAAGTAATATTACATATTTGAATATGTTAAGTGTGAAATAGGTAGCATAGGCAATAAGTTATAGGCAATAAGTTGTACAAGAGGTTAGAGGAAGGGATAGTCAGTTAATGATAATTTTATTGAAATAAATGGGACCTGATCTAAATCCTATAGGAAGAAAGCATTTCAACAAGAAAAACAAAAATGGGGCAGCAAGAAAAGTTCCAAGCAACAAGAATGAGGTGAGTAAAGGTGCAGAGGCAGGAATATGCATAGTACTTTTTTTTAGAGACAAATAGATGTCTTTGACCAGAAGCTTGACTAGGGAGCTTATTTACTAGAATATTTAAAGCCTGGAGAAGTAAGTTGAGGCTATTTTGTACAAAGTCTTGAATGCAAGGCTAAAGAGATTGAGTTTTATTCTAGAAATAGAGGGAGAATCATTGGAAACTTTTCAGCGGAGGGACTTAGGCACAAAGACCTACTATAGAAAGATTGATTTGGCCTGCAGAAGAATGCAGGACAGACAAGAGGAGCAGATACTAGAGTCAGAGCTCTCAGTGGGGAGAACATTTCCAATCAGCCACACATGACTTCATGGAAGAAGTAGCAGTAAAAAAAGGGAGGAAGCGATGGATACAAGGACCATGATAGCCTAAGAATTAACAGGATTTGGTTTCTGGCTGGCTGGGGGTTGGGGGAAGGACAGATTCTTGCTAAAATTCTTTACCTCTCATATTCCTTGGTAATTAATTAAAATCTTAAAATTGGCAGACTTTTTAGATTCCCAAGAACCAGAAAGAATATCTTATTGAGGCCATTAAAATGAGAAGAGCCAAATTTAGACTTAGAGGATACGGATTAAAAAAAAAAGAAAGCTCTGCTAGAGCTAGATTCCAGCCTTGTGGTAGACATTTCTCTATTCAGGTCTCAGTTTTCTCATCTGTAAAATGGTAAAGTAGCTTAGATTATCTCTAAGGTCCTTTCAAGCTCTCAGTTCTATGGTTCTATGAGATGTGATCCTTTCCCTCACATTCCCTTAAAAATGCCTTATTTTTTTGTCTTTGTCATTATTAGAAAGGAAGGTATTTCCCAAGAGAGAGGACTCATGTGTTCCAGCTAATCTCTAAAGTCCTTTCAAGCTCTGAGTCTACGATTTATGATTCTTCTCCACTGAGAAATTATTGTTTTTGTTTTTGTTTTTGTCATGTGAGTGTTGAGAAGGAAGGTACTTCTTCCAAGTCAAAAGACATACATTCAAATCCGGCTTTGCCATGACAGACAAATGTAATCTGCCTTTGCTGACTGAGACCAGAATTTAGGACCTTATGATGTTTCAAGGTCATCATTAAATACATCAATTAGCTTTATATTCCCATAAGCACTAGCTTTCAGAGCTGCCCAATTGCTAGAAAATCCAATATAAGAGAGAGAGAGACAGAGGCAGAGACAGAGAGAGAGAGAGAGAGAGAGACAGAGAGAGATGACAGTTATACAGATAGACAGATTTCTTTAAAATTGTATATTAAAAGAACCTCCTACTTTTTCTACATACTTTATAGATCTACTTTCTGTTCATAAATTTTGCACATTTACAAATGTTCATTATGAATTGTAAATAAAGACTGAAGAAGAGGCAGGCAGAAGCATCTTTCAAGTTACAACAGATGGCATAAACCATGTGGGAATGCCCAGAACTCATCTGTAAGATGCAGAAAAATAAATCGCCCTGTGGTGTAAGCTCCATCTTATGCAGACACTTGGCAGAATGGAAATCAGCTGCTCTATGAAGCAATTTTGAGTAAAATACAGTGAAAAATATGTCCATTAAGAATTAGAGCAAAATGTAATATAAATGGAGAAAAACCGGTAAAAAAAAATTAAGTATTCATTCCAGGTATAAGTAAATGACTAGGGTTTATTAAAATTTTCAGCACCTAAATATTTCTAGAAATAAATGAGAAAAGGCAATGTGACATTCATTATGAGTCAGCAATGTGATGTGGCAGCCAAAACAACTAATGCAATCTTAGACTGAATGAAAAGAATTATGGTGCTGAGGGACAGACAGAGAGAGAGAGAGAGAGAGAGAGAGAGACAGAGAGACAGAGAGACAGAGAGAGAGACAGAGACAGAGAGAGACAGAGAGAGAGAGAGAGAGAGAGAGAAGGAGAGAAGGAGGGAGAGGGAGAGGGGAGAGTGAGAAGGAGGGAGAGGGGAAGGGAGGAGGGGAGGGAGGAAAAGGAAGAAACGGGGAAGGAGAGGGAAGAAGAGGAGAGAGATACTCTGGCTGAACCCTGCACCAGGGAATGTGTATCTGGAGAACTATCTTCATCTGAGTGTTACATTTTAGAAGGGATATTGGTAAGCAGGAAAACTCCTAGAAGGGGGTAACCATGGTGGTGAGGAGATAAAAAGAAACTATCTCCTATAAGGAATTTGGGTCAGTTTGAAGTCTGAATAAAAAAGGATAGAATCCAGGCATGGAAATACAAAGCAGGACTTTGAGAGTAGGGAGTGGGTTTGGACATGCAGAGTAGAATTGTTATGTCCCAATATGTGAAAGTTGGGCATGTGGAAGGAGGATTTGCTTTTTTTACACTTGGCTTCAGAGGGCTGAGCTAGGACCACTGAGTAGATGGTACAGGGACACAGAATTTCCTTTAACATAAAGAAAAACTTCCTAGTAATTGACTTTGAGTAGTTTTAGTCATGCCTGACTCTTCGTGATTTCATTTTGGGTTTTCTTGGCAAAGATACTGGAGTGGTTTGCCATTTCCTTCTCAAGTCCATTTTACAGATGAGGAAACTGAGGCAATCAGTGTTAAGTGACTAACTCAGGGTCACACAACTATTAAATGTCTAAGGCCAGATTTGAACTCATGAAAATGGATCTTTCTGATTCTAAGCCCAGTTTTCTACCACCTAGCTGCCCTCCTAATAATTAGAGCTATTCAAAATTGGAAGGAGCTGATCTATTACTAGAAGTCCAGAAGCCTGAGCTCCCTTTCAGTTCTAAGACTATAATATGATTTTATGATTCCCAGGAAGATAAAGGTAATTGTCCAACCAATAAAACAGGAGCAACCTTTGGGATCCATATCACTTGAGATATATAAGCTATCAGAGCAGCCTCTCTTGGGAATGGGCATGTGAATTCACTGAAACAATCACTACCTTTCTGGGAATGGGAAGAAGAAAGAAGGCAGGCTACAAAAGGGGACCCCTTGCTTTCAGACTTCTGATCATGTTGTCTAAGCTGTAAATAGTGAGAACTGACAGGGCCCTTGCTAATTGGAAAATAAATAAATATGCAGGGAAGCAAAGCTACAGGAATTTCAAAAATAGCTCTCAGTTTAAATTTATGTTACTTTGCTGAGGAATGCATCAATGTCCACTTAGCATACATCTGGAAGGTTCCTTCAGGGCAGACACTAGAGGGTGACAGTCACCAAGAGCTTCCCTATACATAGGCAGTTATCTTTGACTACATCTTTTCATGAGCTCATACCACCTAAGCATGTGGAAGCCAGATTCAGGATTCTGCAAGAGGAGACAAAATGGATCAATGACTGGGCCATAGAGTAGCAGCTTCTAGTTGGTAGGGGCATCACTCCCTAATTCAATTTAATTCAGTTCAACTTGTTTGATAAAGACCTATTATATGTAAGGAACTTTGCCAATATTTAGGGATTTCAAAAAAGAAAATCAACTGTCTTTACCCTTAACTAGTATAAAATCTAGCAACAGGAATATGACATTAACCCAATTAAGTATGATTCAAAGTGAAATATGATGTCAGGGAAAGATCCAGATAAAGCATAGTAAGAAATAAAGAAAGAGTTCATTTTCAACTGGATGAATCAAGAAAGGCTTTATACAGGAAGCAGAACTGAGAATCAGTCAGTCAATAAACAATTATTAAGTACGTAAACATAGAAAACACAAAAAGAGACAATAGACAGTCTCTGCTCACAAGAAGCCAACAATCTAATGGGACAAACAACAAGGAAACAAATACACATGTTAAAAATTACGGAAGATGGTAGAGTAAAAGCAGTGACTTACTTGAGCTCTTCCCCAAACCTCTCCAAATTCCTGTAAAAAAATGGCTCTGAACAAATTCTAAAGCAGCAGAACCCACAAAAAGACAGAGTGAAACAAATTTCCAGCCCAAGACAACGTGGATGAAACGTATATCTCTCTGGGCTGGGAGAGGAATGCAGTTCGGCGTGGGTACACAGGCCTCAGTGAACCTGGAGCAGCCCTTTGAGGACTGAATCACTGGCAGCTGTGGCAGTTTCCAGAATTCTCAACCCTTGAACACCAAAGTCAACTTAGAAGGTCAGTAGGAAAAGTCTGTGACCAGGGTGAGAGAGAAGCTCAGGGTCCCAGCCCCAGTCCCCGAGCACGGCCCTGGGCTGGAGGCTGCCTCAGGAGCTTCTGGTTCACAGACTGAGGGGGAATCAGGAATTGAGTGGCTGATCAGAGGGGGACTGAAGGGATCTCTTTGCTGGTGCAGGATTCTCTTGCTTTGCCTGGGCTTGGATCTGGGTCACAGTTCTGGGCAGTCCTTGGGCAAGGAGGAGTGCTGGTGTGGTGGAGCTTGTAGTGGCTGTGCAGAGAGAATCCTCTTCACAGTTTCAAGACAGAAAAGCATGCTCATACACCAGAGCACAGGGCAGGAAAGGAGTAAACACCTCACCCTTTATCATAGCACCTTGGAAGAACTGAAAATTTACAGGTCCCTAGAAGTATCTCTGAAAACAGCTGCACAAAACCTCTGAAGCTTGGGACAGTACATTCTCCACGCTGGAAAGAGACTCCTACCTTAACAAAGAGTTTATAACTCAAGTAATTGGCCAGGATCATGAGCAAGCAGCACAAAAAGAGTCAGATTATATTATCTTACTTTGGTGACAAAGAAGATCAAAACATACAACCAGAAGAAGACAATGAAGCCAAAGCTCCTACATCCAAGAAAAACATGAATTGGTCCCAGGCCATGAAAGAGTTCAAAAAGAATTCTGAGAAGCAAATAAAAGAAGTAGATGAAAAACTGGGAAGAAAAATTATGAAGAGAGGAAAGGCATTTAGAAATATATGAAAAGTGTTATGCTCTAGAGACAAGAACAGCCTGCCCAGCACATGGAGTATGTTGTGGCCAGGGTGAGAGAAGAGTCAGGAGTCCAGTGTGACTGAAATATAAAATGTGTGAAGGGAAATAGGGTAAGACATCTGGAAATACAAGTTGGTGTCATAGTTTATAATGCCTTAGGGCCAGACCAAGAAATGTATATGTATATCATCTTCTAAGCAATAGTGCTCCTAGAGGTGTTTAAATGGAGAAAATGACTTGATCAGATCAAAACATAATAAGACTACTTGCATCTAGGTAAAGCTTATAGAGACCAATTAGGAGACTATTACAAAGGTCCAGTTGAACAGTAATAGGGGCCTGAATTAGCATGGTGGCAATATAAATGGAAACAAGGCAATGAATGAGTATGATACTATGGATATAGATTAGTTAGTACTTCCAAACTGATTGAATGCTCTTCTCTATCATTCATGCCAAGGTCTAGTGATTAATCATGGAATCAGTATTTTACAGATAGAAGAGACCTTTATAATTATTTATTACAGTTCCCTCATTTTGCAGACAAGGAAAATGAATTTCACAAAGATGAAATGACTTGCTCAATGTTGCACAAGAATTCACTTGGGGAACTGGGACTAAAATCCAGATTAGTGAATTCTGGTCCATTTATACTACAACTTTACCACATTCCTTCTTCCCATTGTAATCCAAAAATATAGACTCCCCATTGTGTTTGAAGATTGTACTTGACCATGAGATATTCCCCATAAGGAGACTAACTTTCCAAATAGATATGTGTAGTTGGAAAAATTGAGGAGAGTAGGAGGAATCCCTATAAAAAATAAGAGAAAGGGAAGAGGAGACTAAGGAAAGAAAAATGTCATGGAAGCTACATCTTTTCAGAAACTCTGAGAGTTCTTTTCTTCATGATAAGGTGGGATGTTGGACAACAACACTGATGCAGCTCTAGAAGGTTTCATTACTCTGGCTAATAGTTTGATCACAGACTCCATGTGTTCTGTACTTTTCCAAATTTTGGACAGATGTCACCACTCCAGGATGAGATTAACATTTGTTTGGAGCCACAAGTATTAGGAGTGCTTTCTGATGTTATGTTCTTGGTATCACAAAGCTTACTAGTTGAAGATTCATTTTCACTATGACTTTATATCACATAATTGATAATGTAATGATGAAGTCTTTCAAGGGAAACTGGGAGGTTGGGGACCTTTGAGAAAGAAATGAAGAGAATGAAACTGGGGTAGTTGCCAAGAAGGCCAAAATTTCTAGTAGGCCTCAGCATATGCAACAGTTAGAGCATAGAATTTTAGAGCTGAAAGAGGCCTTAGAGAGTTAGATAATCACAGTTCTCGTAGGCAAATGGAATTTAAAGCTGGATTCTTAAATATCATTTAGCCCAAAACCTCCATTTATAGATTAAAAAATGGAGCCTCATGACACTAAATGAATTGCCCAAGGTCCCACAATGAATAAATGGCAGAGCTGAAGACAGGACATAGGTCTTCCAGCTCTTTGTACTCTGCTGATATCACCTATAATCATTTAGTTTGGATGTATGTTGGCCCCTTTGAAGCCTAAAATATAATGTAGTACCCAGAATGAGGAAATTTATGAAATGTACCCTAGTGACTTGAAAGTCAATGAACCTCCAAAATTGAACAATTTCTACCTGTCTTAAATAGAAAGATCAGGCCTCTTGTGTTTGACACCTATCCTCTTTATGTAAAAATAATCAGAAAGTACAAAACCACTTATCTAATAGTGGAAATTGGACTAGTAATTGGATCAAGTAATTGTGTAAGAAGGTGTTTTCAACTGACTCTTGAAAACATGATGAAAAAATATTATTGGTTTTAATTAATTCCCAAAAATATTTTTAAAAAAAAAGAGTTAAGGGTATACTTTAAAATGAAATTTAATATCCCTTTGGCTGCAGAATAATTATGAGTTTGATATAGGGAGTATGATGCCAGGAAAGAGTCCTATATTTGGAGTCTGGAGACATGAATTAAAATCTTAGTTCAGCCATTTGTGTGGTGTGTGAGACCTTGAGCAAGGTATTTAGCTTCTCTAGAACTCAGTTTTTCCATTTGAAAAAATCGTTGGTTGGAATATATAGCCTCTGAGATTGCTACAGACTCTAAATCTAGGATTTTCAAGTTGCTGCTGCTTCTGATTCTATGTTTTCCCTTCTCTTCTCTGTAAATTTAATGGTGGAGGACACTTGATATCAGGAAACTCCCTCCAGAATGTTGCATTTGTCCTAATAAAGCACTCTGGATAACTTCAAGTACTCTGAAAATATGACTTATTTTCATTTTTCTTTACTATTGTTCAGAGTGCTTTGATTGGTATGGAGAGCTTTTTAGGGAACTCCTTTTAACAAAGAAATGAGCACATATTTTGTAACTTGTCTTAGACTTGCCCAGTCACACAGCCAGAGTGTGTCAGAAGTAGGAATAGAACCCAAATCTTTTGGACTTCAAAACTGACTCCATATCCATCATAGCATGCTTCCTCACATACCTGTGTCTCTCTCTGTGTCTATATGCATATATGTGTATGTATTCCCATATGTTCACAGTTAACAAATCTGTGTCTATATGGTGGGAGAAGGTGGTTTGTAATGTAGTTACCAAAAGAAAGGAGAGTAACTAATACATTAAAAATAAAATACACAGAAGAGAACCAGATGAGGGACAGAGGAAGATAAATAGGAGAGCTTTGAAAATTAAGTATTGAATTTATTATATATTTAATAGGAAAAGTCAGTTGTTATATAATATTTACAGTTTCATGTATTATCTTTTTTGTTTTACTTTGTTATCAGGAAATGCTCTTATATTTCTTATAGTTACATCCAAATTTAAAATAATTGTTAAATTAGGATACAAAACAGAAATTTCATTTTTAGTTTGAGGTTATGAATTAGTCCAAATGTGCCTTGTCTTGCCTGATGATGATGATATGCCCAAACTATAGTTTCTGTAACTAGGCGTCTCCTCTGAATGTCAATAACCACAATCTTTTAGTTGCTGAATAATGTTGAGAATTATAGTATTCTGAAAAACAGAAGTTATCCATAAAGGAATAGTCAAATTAATACTCCTTTATGAAATCAGTGAGTATTGTCAAGTGTACAAAAAAAAATTTGATTTGACCTGTAGCTTACTTAAAGTCAAACATCTAAAGAATTAGTCTTAAAATGCATCAAGCACAGCAGAAGTGGCAAAAACCAAAACCTCACTGCTGGGATATTCAAATAGAATGGAGCAAACAATGGGGGCTTCTAACTAATAACTTGGAGAAGGAAATGGCAAACCAGGCCAGTGTCTCTGCCAAGAAAATTATAAATGGGATCGTGAAGAGTTGGATATGACTGGAAAATGACTGAATAACAGAAAATTAATTGCTTAAAAAGAAAGTCCTACACCCACCACACATCATAGAATCACAGAATTTTACTGTTAAAAGAGATCTCGGTTGCAACTTAGTTTAATTCACACAGGAAACAGAATTTCTGCTCCAACACACACAAGTAGTTATCCAGTTTGTTTGTTTGTTTGTTTTTTATTGAAGGTCTTCAATGTGGGGGAACCTGCTTCCGCCATTCTTACTTTTGTATAAACATAATCAATCCTAAATCTAAAGTGTAATCACTTAAAGAAAGAAGCTCTAGCTTAGCATCTAGAACAGGAGGTCTATAGCTCCACATAAAACATATCTGTTTCAATCCTTGCTCCTGGCATTTTGAGGAAGGAAAGTCAAATTCCTTAAGTCTCACACAGGGAGTCATGGAAAAAAAAAATCCTTCAAATCTTATTGATCTCTGGGAGAGTGGGTAATAGCTTGAGTATTTTCTATGTCTTCTCACTCAGACCTGCAAAGAATTAGTATCATGAGTCAGAGATAGAGTTGCACTAAAATAGTATGCCACAGTGAATAAAACACTGGACTTATATTTAGGTCAAAGCCTGGGTTCAAATCCTTCCTCAGACACTTAATATTGTGTGAACTCAGAGAGATCACCATTTGTATTTCAGTTTCTTCTATAATATAAATGGACACTCGTAGTTGGTCCCTTCTAACACTTATAATCCTGCTGTTTTGATTTTGGGGATATAAAGAGTATCTTTTGTTAATGAAGGTTGAAGATTTAGTGCCTTGGATTTTCAGAATCAGCAGAGACAAGATTACTGAGAAAAGGCAGGAACTTTCCTGAGCTCTCCAAAATTCCCCTTAAAATTGCTTTAGATAATGCCTCAAAACAAATTTTGGAGTGTAAGAAAGAACCCACAAAAGGATAGGGTGAAATACTTTTCTCAGATATTTACTAGCTGTGTAACCCTGGGCAAGTCACTTAACCCCAATTGACTCTTAATCAATATAAAAAGAAAAAAAAACAAACAGGAAAGGGAAATCATAAGGGACTCAAGATTAAACTGTTTACATTCATACATGGGAAGACTATGTTGTAACTCATAAGAACTTTCACATTATTAGGGTAGTTAGAAGGAGCATACCTAGACAGAGGGCATGAGTATGAGTTGAGTATGGTAGATTGATAGCTAAAAATAATAAAAATTAAGGGCTAAGAAGAGGAATGCACAGGTAAAAAGAAAAAGGGAGAGGTAGAATGAGGCAAATTATCTCACATAAAAGAAGTGGGAAAGAGCTTTTACAGTAGAAGGGAAAATGGAGGAGGTGGCAGTGAATGTTTGAACCTTATTCTTATCAGAATTGGCTCAAAGAGAGAATAATAAACACACTCAGATGAGTATAGAAATCTATCTTACGCTATAGGAAAGTAGGAGGGAAAGGGAATAAATGAAAGAGGTGGAGCTGATAGAAGGAAGGAAGATTGGGGTAGGCAATAGTCAAAAGCAAAACACTTTTGAGGAGGTACAGGGTGAAAAGAGTTAGAGTAGAATAAACGGGGGGAAACAGGATGGAAGGAGATACAGTTAACAATCATAACTGAAAAATTTCTTGCAGCAAGTTTCTCAGATAAAAGCCTCATTTTTCAAACACATAGATAACTGACTGAAATTTATAAAAAAAAAATAAGAGCCATTCTCCAATTGCTAAATGGTCAAAAGATATGAACAGGAAGTTTTCAGATGAAGTAATCAAAGTTATCTATAGCCATATAAAAAAAATGCTCTAAATCACTATTGATTGGAGAAATGCAAATTAAAACAATTCTGAAATACCACCTCACATTTATCAAATTGGCTAATATGACAGAAAAAGAGAATGACAAACATTGGAGATAATGTAGAAAAATTGAGACACTAATGCAGTGTTGGTGGATTTGTGAACTGATTCCACCCACTCCATAGAACACTTTGGAATTATGCCCAAAGAGCTATAAAACTATGCATACCCTTTGACATAGAAAGACCACTCTTAATTCTGTATCCCAAAGAGCTAAAAAAAAAGAAAGAAAATGACCTATATGTACAAAAATATTTATAGCAGCTCTTTTCTCGTGGCAAAAAATTTGAAATTGAGGGGATGTCCATCAATTGGGGAATGATTGAACAAGTTGTGGCATATGATTGTGATTGAATACTAATGTGATATAAGAAATGATGAGCAGGATGCTCTCAGGGGAAAAAAATGGAAAGATTTAGATGAACTAATGAAAAGTGAAATGAGCAGAACCAGGAAAACACTGTAAACAGTAACAACAAGACTGTACAATAACCTTAACTATTCTCAGCCAATACAATGATCCAAGCCAACTCTGAAGGACTTATGATGAAAAATTCTATCTATCACCAGAGAGAGAAAGAATTGATGCAGTCTAAATATAGATAAAAGCATGCTTTTTTAACTTTATTTTTCTTGTTTTTTCCCTATGTTTTCTTTCACAATGTGACTAACATGGAAATATATTTTGTATGACTACTCATGTATAACCTATACATATATATATGTATATACATATATACATATACACATAATTGTTTGCCTTCTCAATGCAGGAAGAGGAGAGGAAGGGAGAGAATTTGGAACTCAAAATAAAAAAAAAACAAATGTTAGAAAGTATATTTATATTTAAAAAGTATAATTGTGGAAAAATAAAATACTAAATAAATAATTTAAATTTTTTTCAGAACCCCTAATTCTATCAAAGCTGAGACCTATGATGTCCAGGAAGGTCAGATACATATAAGCTGTGGCATAGAAGTAGAAATAAGTTTGCATAGAAGAGTCTGATCTGTAGATTACCAAGCATATTGATAGTCTTCACCTATTAAGAGAAGCTGGTCTTTGGATCAACCTGGTTATGGAGAGTACTTTCCCTGTTAAACTGTATGGTGCTAGAAGGACTTGGAAAATGATGGCAAACCCATCACAGCTTAAGCCAGGACTCTATGATGATACTTTACTGAATCAGTGCAGGTAGCTCGATAGTTACCCCCCACTTAAGTTTATTCATCATGAATAGACATCATTAAATTTTTTACAAATGGATCTAATAGGAAAATTCTTTTGATTCATATCCCAAAGGGTGTGACATGATTTAACATAATATTTTGCCCCTGCTTGAGCCAGAAAAGCATACTATTTGCAATTTTTGAATCAAAGGTGAAAGTCAACATTGTGGGGAGGGAGCTCTTATGGAAAATTCTCTACATAAACCAATTAAAGACTTTTTTTTCCCATGGAGTAGATGGCAGCCTATCATCTTTCCCCTTGATGTTGCAAAGCTCACCTTGGCTTAAGACCCGTTGTTGAAACTTCAGGGTAGAGGCCTCTAAAGGTTTTAACTGGGTCTGCAATCCTGGAAATACCTTCATCTACATGAAAAGAAAGAATGTGGGCATTCACTAGACTGCTAAGAAGTTGAAGACCTGACTTCAGCCACATTCAAAGCAAATCCTTTTAAGCAAATCCTCAATAAATCACTGCTTTGAGTGTAGCTAGTTCCCTGGTGGTCTGGTTCATTTGTTACTGGAACACCACGGTCTGGACCTCACCTCTAGAGGAACTACAGGGCAGCTAATGGTTTTCCTATGTATTACTTGGGTGATGGTGGTGGTGGTGGTGGTGGTGGTGGTGGTGTGTGTGTGTGTGTGTGTGTGTGTGTGTGTGTGTGTGCTCTGCTGGACAAAAATGTTTAGGAGTCATTACCAGGTGAATAAGATAACATGCTTGAGGGAAGAGTATAGAAGACATAGTACAATCATAATAATATTGTATGGGAGTTAAATCAGAATTAATTGAGTACACAAATATAGATGTATAGACATGAGTGAAAAAAGGAAGATTAGAACAGTAGCCCCAGGTCAGTGGGAGGTTACCACATTGTAGATAAGATTAAGGAACAAAGAACAGAAAGATACTGGCCAATAACAATCTGCTTCAAGTAAAGTCTCTGAGGAGACAGAGTGATTTCTGGTGGTGACACACTAGCCACACTTTCCCAAAGATTATTTGGATCTATACAAAGCTGAGCCTGACCATTTGGAAACTTGCATACTTTTTAAAAGGCTTTCCTCTAAAGAAAGAGGATTTTACTCATATTCATGTAGGTAAGCCACCAACATTTTGCAAATGAAGAAATATATAGAGATGTCGAGTAATAACCATGAAATACGAAAGTAATAACAAAGCAGAGACTAGAAACAATATTCCTTAGGTCCCAGGTCTATCATTCTTTCCTCTAGATTTGTCTTAGATTGTTTAGAGACCTCCAGTCCCAACCAATGAACTAAAGGATCTTTAAAATCACCCAGAATGCTACAGAAGAATATGATGATAGACTCTTAAGAGGTACTTCAAAGACCTTTTGTAACCTAATGGTGTACTACTGTGCTTCTCCAACTTTAATTCTGAGACTTTTACACTGAAATGTCAGAAGAACGTAACATCTGCATAATAGCCACAACCTTTGTTTTAAAAATACGTACATCTATATCCCAATAGTGCTATTATCAGGAAAAGAGAAGCTAATCTTTTGGCACTAATGCATCTTTCAGATAGATGCCCTAATACATCAGTAATCAAGGGGAACTCTCCTGGGTCCTGATGCTAGCTACCATCCTCATACAACAAGACAAGAACTCCATTCCCTACCCTGACTTCCTCAGACTATAATGTTCCTAGATTTCAATCCTCTGGACTGTAGCTTTTAAGACTGATTCTATGGATCCGATACTTTGCCTTTTCTTTGATCATGCTTATTCTCAATCACCCCTATAAGGCCCTACTCATGATACTTGTAAGCCCAGTTTCCACCCCAACAGTGTTTAAGACTATGCTACCTCTAAAGTGAAGATCAGACCCAATAAAATATGCTTACTTCTTATTGAATGAACTCAAGTTTCATGACCTACAAATTTTGAGCTTTATCATCCTTAACTGGCAATATTTGAATAAATGAAGGAAAAACATAGTTCAGATAATCAATTCCACTGGAGCAAAGGAAAAAATGTATATAATGGAAAATATGAGGAAAAAATCTAGGTTTCCAGTGTTCTTCACTAACCACTGGTCTCAGCTGCTATTGTATTTCTTTTATATAGTAGCATGTGATAACATCATCTATGAAAATATCCACTGCATTCATTGAAAGAGAATTAGGCCCTACATTCATTTCATTTCCTTTAAGACTTAACATTGACTATAAAGTATTTATTTCAATTTTCCATGCCATTTGAAAAATAGTGCCCTGACCATCATTGCTATGGCACTCCAATAGAGTTGTCTTTAAATTACCACACTATGATAGCCCTATAATTGGGTCCACTTCATAGCTTTTCATCACAGAAAAAAATGCAACAGGATTGCACTCATAAAGGCACCATGAGTGACAATCCTAAATTGCAGTGGCTCTATAAATAATTTGATTGTAACAGATTCTCTATCATTAAAACCCACCAGATGCTCCATCTCCGTCATCTGTTGATATTGCTCATCTAACTAAAGAAATATAATGAAGAACAACTTATTTTCTGTCTAGTTGTTTTTAAATACCACTTAAACCTTGCAGCTGCTTATAAACATCAAGAGAACATCAGCTCATAGGGATGATACTCCTCAGAGACTGTTTGCTTTCATAATGAAGTAATAGCAATCTGCTTTTAAGTATAAATTTTAAAAAAAAGGTTCTTAGCTACTTAAAGCTCTTGCTGAAGCAAGGACTTTTAGATACATGTAAGATTAAACTTCCAGATAATATTTTTTTTCAATATTAGAGCCTAATACTGAATGCTAGGAATACATACATACATACATACATACATACATAAGTATGCATATATATGTGTATATAGCTATATCTATATCTATACCTATATACTTATATAGCAACAATGTGAGCAATTATCTATATAGTAAGGGTTTTGTGATTTCTGACACAACTTTTGGCTCAGTTCTATATTAGAGAAGAGACAGGAATTTAGGAGGTTGTACATGTCACTGATATTCTGCTTGAGGCATATGAACCCTTCTAAAGTCTCTGTTGATAAGATTTTGGATCATTTTTCACACAAAACTTCTCCAAGGATATACATAGTGGTAGGGAATGCAAAGATATAAGGGGAGAGTCACTCAAGAACATCAATTCAATTAGAAAAATATCAACTAAGATGTTAAAAGTTAGAAATCATTATGTCCAGGTTGAGAGGAATCACAGTGTATGTAGTAAAGAGCTGGAATGAAAGTTAAGAAGTCCTGGGATCAAATCCTTGCTAAGATACATATTAGTTACATGGTCCTGGGTCATGTAACTCATACCTTGGAAACTCATATTCCCAGTGTTCCCCAAAGAACTCTATAAGACTCTAAGTTGTAGAGCAATACAGTTGTGGAACCACTCTGTATTGGTAGAAGTTTCCTCACTGAGAATTCCTTACTAATGAAATCATAGGTCCAATCCAAATAAATAAAAAATAAGCAAACAAATGAATACATAAGTCACTAAACAAATGAATGAATTTATAAGAAAGAAAGAAAGAAGAAAGGAAGGAAGGAAAAGAAGGAAGGAAGGAGAGAGGGAGGAAGGGATGGAGGGAGGGAGGGAAGAAGGAAAGAGAGAGAGAGAGAGAGAGAGAGAGGCAGTGTATCCTATCCCAAGTGCCCCTTTATCAAGGAAAAAAAAGGCAAACTGCATGCACTTAGGAAAAAAACAATAAGAACAGTAACAAGAACATTATTTTACTTTGATAATTTAAGGCTTACAAAATATTTCATATTTGCTATTTTATTTGATCCTTACAATAGCTATAGGTAAAGGTTATAGGTACTAATATCCCAAATTAACAAGTTTATGAGAAGACACTAAGTAAATGCTAAACAGAGGCTTGATCGCAAGTCTCTCCAAATCCAATATTTTTTTTTTTAGCAAACCATACTAGTTGGTGAAAGACCTCCCCTGCTTGCCTAAATATTTCTGCTACTGGCTCTGTTAGAGTAATTGAAATCCAATGATTCTTCACTTCTCTGGATTAAGGCACTGAATAGAATTCTATTCCATTTAATAAACACCAATTGAAGACCTACCATATATAAGCCACTGAAAATGAGCATCTGTTAAAATGCAAATGTTATCTGGAATGGGTAGGATATTAGATATTTTCAACATTAATATGTTATTATGAATTAGTTTATTAGCATAGCCAATAACATAGTAGAATCTTCAAAGAATAAGATCTTGGACAGCTAAGTCTTGTCTGGGGAAATGGGTCATGAGAAAGAATACTAGGGTTTTTTTGTTTGTTTGTTTGTTTTGTTTTTTTACATCTTCTTCATAATTTTTCAGTAGTATTTTTCTCCTGGTCATTTTGTATCTTTCTCTACTTCAGATACCCTGAAAATCAGTTTCTAAATGCTTTATTGCCTCAAGCAGAGATTTTTTTTTCTGAATTTAGCCTGTTCTAGCTAGCTTCCTATCTTTAATTTCTTAATTTCACTTCTACTCCTCTTAAATGTGACATTGTAGAAAAATTACTGGGTTTGGGGTCAGATGACATGACTTTGAAGTCTAAATCTGCCACTTATGGCATTACTTAGGTGATATTGGGTGTCACTTAACTTCTTTTTAGCTCAGTGTCCCTATCTGTAAAATGAGAAAGTTGGGTCAGCACAGTATCAAACTCAACATAATGGAGACAATGTGTCTCCATCTATAGCCTGTGAGTTTTTTGAGGGCATGGATTACTTCATTTAGGTGCTTGCATACTGAGTACCTAAAGCACAGTGCCCAGGATAATAGGTATTTAATCAATACTTATATGATTGTTTGAGATTCACAACCAAGCCAAATGATCTTCTGCATATTTATAGATGGAACTAGAAGAAGGACAGACCACTGAAGATGGAAAAGACTTGTATGTTTGCTGTAATAAATTATTTTCTATATCAATGGCACTGGAGTTACCACATTTGCTCTCTAATATGATAATCCCTAATGTGGTTCATGAGGAAATACCTTAGAAGTGTCTCTGATGAAAGCAAAGACAAGATGAAAGCTAGACTAAGCCTAGAATGCACAGAGGACCACTGAAGTGGAGGTGATATAACTTTGAAGGCATTGGAAGATCAGATGTCCAAGAGGAGCTCCATGGATTCAATTATCATCTCAATGTGGGTGATTTACAGAGTATTTATGCAATTCTAATCTCTTTCCTGTCCTCTGTATTCATATTTCCAATTGCTCACTGGACATTTCTTACTGCATAGGTATCTTTAACTCAACATATCACAAATTGAACTCATTTATCTTTTCCATAAAACCCTCCTTTCTTCCTAACTTCACTTTCATTGTCAAAGATATCCCCATCCTCCCAGTTACCCAGGCTCTTAACCTAGGTAACATCCTCACATCCTCAACTTTCTCTCTCTCTCTCTCTCTCTCTCTCTCTCTCTCTCTCTC
>NW_020954617.1:3002295-3048984 GCF_900497805.2 Vombatus ursinus
TCTCTCTCTCTCTCTCTCTCTCTCTCTCTCTCTCTCTCTCTCTCATCTCCAATATGTAATATTTTGCCAATATCTGTTGATTCTACCTTTGTGATACCTTTGGATATGTCTTCTCTCCTCTGATACTGTCATCAATCTGATGAAGGCCCTCATCACCTCATGCCTGGAATATCACAATAGTCTGATGTTTATCCCTGCCTCAAATCTCTCTTGACTGCAATCCATCTTCTATTCAGCAATTGAAGCAATCTTATTAAAATTCAGGCCTAACCATGTCACGCTCATGTTCAATAAACCCTACTAGTTTCCTTTCACTTTGAGGATCAAATACAAATTACTTTACTTGGTTTTTAAAGTCCTCTATAACTTAGCCCCTTACTAATTTTCTTGTATCCTTATACTTTGCCCCCACTTTAAAATATTATAAGACACTGACATCCTTATTGTTCCTTTCACAAGGAATTTCATCCTTCAATTCTGTGTACTTTCATTGATTTTCAACCATAACTACAATTCCCTCTCTACACATCTCTTAATTTTGGCTTCCTTCAAGCATTGTCTAAAATCCTACATTCTAGAGGAAGCCTTTCCTTGCTCCCCTTAATGCTAGTTCCTTTTCTCCATGATTACCTCCAATTTATCCTGTATACGTTTTGTATATACATGATTGGTTGCATATTGTCTTTCCCATTAGATTTTGAGCACCTTGAAGGCCAGAACATTTTTAGCCTTTCTTTATAACCCCAGTGCTTAGTACAGTGTCTGGCACATAGTAGGTTCTTAATAAAGACTCACTGATTTTACTTGACACCAAACACTTGGTAGGGGATTGAGGGAAATCATACATTAACCAGAAAAATAACTAAGAAAATATAATTAAGCACAGATACATACATTTACTTGCCTTTTTCCACAGACTTTATGAAAATAATTTACACATGTATCAAGCATACCATTGATAAAGGTCTGAGAAGGCAAGAGACAGGTTCTCATAAATTGCATACTACAGAAGATAATAACTTTACAGTCACACAGTTCATTGAAATATATAGAGAATCAAATTTTTGCTGTGTTTACTCTTTGCTTTATATTAAAAGAAGCATTTGATTTTACAAAGCAAAATGTTGCCTCCAACAAGTTGCCTCCCATCCACATGTAAAAAGCATTCAAAATTCTTTGAAAATATAAGAGATTCTTTGAGAAGAGATAGAATTTGATTTGACAATCTCTGATTAATATCATATGAACTTTAAAACAGGAATACACATGATCAAAAAAGTATTTATTACTATCAATGAAGAATGCCCAGTTGAAAATACAAATATAAGATAGATTCAGTATTGATGATTATGTTCTCTAAACTAATGGTGTCAAATTCACATAGAAATGGACCCATGTGGGCTGCATATTGACTTAGAAAACCAGAAATTAAAATTATCTATGTTGTATGCTATTTTTACTTATTTTGTTAAAAAAAATCCCTATTGCATTTTAATCTGGTTGGGGCCATTGTCTATGAAGGCTGGGGGTGGGGTGGGAAGGTGAGTTTTACAATCCTTCTAGATATTCGTGTTTGTGGGTGACACTACACTGATTATATCAAGCCCCATGTCAATGCAGAGCTTCCCAAATTTGAATAATTACTCAAAAGTGATTGTCCTCTGTACAAAGAACAATCCAGTTGGATAAAAATTGCTTATTTTCCAGACTACCATATGCAGTAGGACGGTCAACACATACAGCCAATCTATCAACAAATAGATCTCACAAATACTTCAAATTAAATATAGTCTAATGTAGCTATTTCTTGGTAACCTAAACTCCATGAACTTCAATAGGAAATAGTTTCAATATATTTATTTTCCTTTGTAATCATGTGTGTTTTATTTTATGTGTTTAAAAGTATCATTCTGAGAAGAGGTCTAAAGTCTTTATTAATCTGCCAAAGGGATCCAGAAAATGAAAAATGTCAAGAACCCTTGGAGTAGGGCAAACATTTCATATGGAAAATTATATTGTACCTAGATTGAACATAAAGACAAACATATTGTCTTTATTAAATTGGACCATGGAAGGAGGAGCCAAGAGGATGGGGTGAAAATAGTGACTTGCTTAAGCTCTCCCCCAAACCCCTCCAAATACCTGTAAAAAATGACTCTAAAAAATTCTAGAGCAGTAGAACCCACAAAAAGACAGAGTGAAACAAATTTCCAGTCCAAGACAACCTGGATGTTTGATTACAAAGGTCTATCATGCTGGGCTAGGAGAGAAATGCGAAAACCAGGCCTCAGTGAACCTGGAGCAGGCCTTAGGGGACTGAATTACAGGCAGCTGTGGCGGTTTCCAGACTTCTCAACCCACAAATACCAAGACAACTTAGAAGGTCAGTAGAAAAAGTCTGTGACTGTGGTGAGAGATAATCTGGGTGCCAGACCCAGTCCAGGTGTAGCCCTAGGGCAGCGGCTGCTTCTGGAGCTTCTGGCCCACAGACTGAGAGGGAATCAAATGGTTGATCAGAGCAGGATTGCCATGATCTCTTTGCTAGTGCTGAGGAAGGATCCTCTTGCTTTGCCTGTTCTTGGATCTGGGTCACAGTTCTGGGTGGCGATCCTGGGGCAAGGAGGAATGCTGGCATGGTAGAGCTTGTAGTGGTGGAGAGGGCAAAGGAGATAGAATTCAGTTAAGAATCACCTACCCTGCAAAACTGAGTATAATCCTTCAGGGGAAAAATAGACATTCAGTGAAATAGAGGACTTTCAAGTATTCTTGATGAAAAGACCAGAGCTGAATAGAAAATTTGACTTTCAAATACAAAACTCAAGAGAAGCATGAAGAGGTAAACAGGAAAGAGAAATCATAATGGACTTATTAAGGCTGAACTGTTTACATTCCTACAGGGAAAGATGATATTTGTAACTCATAAGACCTTTGTTAATATTAGGGTAGTTAAAGGGGAAACAATCATACATATAGATAGATTGATAGATAGAGGGCACAGGGTGAGTTGAAGATGAATGGATGATATCTGGAAAATAAAATTAAGGGGTGAGAGAGGATTATACTGGGAGAAGGAGAAAGGGAGAGACAGAATGGGGTAAATTTTCTCACATAAAACAGACAAGGAAAGGTTTTTATAGTGGAGGGAAAGTGGGAGAAGGTTACAGGGAATGAGTGAATCTTACTCTCATTGTATTTGGCTTAAGGAGGGAATAACATAAACACTTAACCTACACAGGAAAATAGGGGGAAGGGGATAAGAGAGCAGGAGGATGATAGAGGGGAGGGCAGATTGGGGGAGGGGGTAATCAGAAGGAGATAATCAAAAAAGAGAATAGAATAAATGGGGGGCGGGATAGTTTGAAATATAGTTAGTTTTCCACAGCATGACTACTATGGAAGTGTTTCACATGACTACACAGGTATAACCTGTATCAAGTTTATTGCCTTCTCAATGATGATATGTGGGGAGGGGGGAAGGGTGAAAATTTGGAACCCAAAGTTTTAAAAACAAATGTTAAAAATTTTTCACATGCAACTGGAAAATAAGATATATAGGCAATGGGGTATAGAAATCTATCCTATCCTACAGGAAAATAGAAGAGAAAGGGGGTAAGAGAAGGGGGTGGGAGATAGAAGGGAGGGCAGGTTAGAGGAAAAGGTATTGAGAAGGCACACTGTCTTGGAGGGACAAGATGGGGATAAAACTTGGAACTCAAAATCTTGTGGAAGTGAATGTTGAAAACTAAAAATACATTAATAAATGAAACTTAAAAACAAAAAAAGATAAATTGGAGCATGGTTTTAATGATTCTTCAGCTTCTTCCTGAAAAAGGTACACCTTCTAATTTTGTTATACTTCTATTGATGCTGTGTGACTGTGAGTCAAAAAATACCAAAATCTCCAAAGAATGAAACTTGTAGATTGTCCAAAGGGCAAAGGCAAGTTCATATTACACACAAGTAGGCTAGGATATGATTCCAAGGAAGAATTAAACAGGAGAAACAGGCTAAAGGATATCATCAGAGAGAGATGACTGAAAAAAAAGAAGGTGGACTAGTCATGTAGAGAAAGGCTAAGAAAATCAATGAACAATCTGTGTGTTCCAGTGATCAATAAAATATTGAGAGATATTGACATTTTAAGTAGTTGCCTTTTGGAGGACTTTTAGGAGAAAATAGACAAGAGTTGTATGGAACAAAATGTCATGGATACCTTCATCATAGACATGAATAAATCAATGAGAACACAGATAAATCAAAGTATTTGTGGATGAGATGTAAAAATAATAATAGTAACTCATATTTGTATAGTGAAGTTTTGCAAGGAGATTTAGATTTATCATCTTGTTTGGTCCTCATAAAAATACAATGAGGTTACACTTATATCTCAATTCTATAGAAGAGAATACAGAGGCTCAAAGAGGTGAAATAACTTGCCACACAAGTGACAGAATTGAGATCTGACATTAGCTTTCCTCTTAGTACTAGTACCCTTTTCCACTACACCCTTGCTAGATGTTAAATCTTGGCAAGTGATCGTATTGATATATATTACATACCTTCCTACTGTGGGAAGTATATTACCATCTCAATATACATTTAAAAACATAATCCTTTCTCTTCTCTTAGCAACATTTTCTCCTACTTTCTAACTCAAAAGTTGTGTTTTCCCTGTTATGTTCAGGAAAGTGTCAGTAATGTACCCTTTGGGATGCAAAGCAAAGAGGAATCTTCCACCTCTTTCTAATTTCCTCCCTTCTAGAAAGGGCACAGAAGAGAAGAGAAAGCACATAGAGAGGAGCCATGTTCCTGTACCAACGGGCCAATCGTGCATTAGGCAGAATTATTGCCCATAGATATATGTTGGCTTCCCAGATTCCATTGCTGACCATTTTCTCCTTAGCAGTGTGAATTCATTGCAGCAATGTACAGCCCTAAAGCATCTGTCCTAGGAGACTGGGGACCAATTCTCACCTCATTACTTCATTCCTCCAACCATACCCAGTGCATAAAATGCAAACAGGGCTACTAAAGATGCCTCTGTGTAGTTTTAGGGAGGTAGAAGGTCCCAGGAGAATATGACTATCTTTTAAATAACATAATTTATACTAATCAAATTGGAGAAAATTATAAGGCTTTTTATAAGCCGAATAACAGTTTGTAAAATGCATAAATGGGATTTACTTTTTAAAAAGTATTTTAAATGGATCAATCCTATTCAGCCTGATTCTCTGGTCAACAAGTCAAAGGTCAGACTGCTGTGAACTTTAAAATTGCATATACTTAAAGAGGCAGAAAGTATAATCAGTTTATAGATGAGGGAACTAAAATCAGGGAAGCAAAATATTTTCCCCAACATTACCCAGAGAGTTTGTGGGGGAAAAAGCACTAGAATTCAAGTTTCTTAACTCCCCATGTGTTCATCCTATTCCAACATGCCTGACATCAAAGATATAGCCTTGGACTTAAAGTTACCAAAAAAATGGAGTTGTATTGGAAAGGATGCTGCATTTGGAGTGAAAGGACCTGAGTTTAAATCCAGATATGCTTCTGGTAATAACTGCATTTTCATCCTGCCCCTCCCACCCTACCTTGGGCTATTTCCTCAACTGTAAAATGAAGAGTTGAATTAGATAACCCTGAAGTTTCTTTCTTTGTCTAAAATTGAAAACCCAGATGAGTTACATTCTGCAATTCACCTAAACTTTCTGAGCTACAGATTTCTCAAGTATAAAATAGTGATGATAATATACGTAGCACTTATCTCATAGTACTATTCTGTGGACCAAATGAGATAATGGTATAAGGCACATTATAAACCTTAAGGAATTGTGGAAGTGTTATTATCATTATTATTATTATTATTATTATTAAAAGTATTATTATACCTATAAAGAAGAACAGGGCAACTAGAGCAGTGGATAGAGTGCCTGGCCTGGAGTCAGGAAGATTCATCTTCCTGAGTTCAAATTTGGCCTCTGGCACTTATTAGCTGTGTGACCTTAGGCAAGTCACTTAACATTGCCTCAGTTTCCTCATCTGTAAAATGAGCTGGAAAAGGAAATGACAAACAACTCCAGTATCTTTGTCAAGAAAACCCCAAATGTGGTCACAAAGAGTCAGATACTACTAACAAAATACTGAACCTTACTGAACCTTATTAATGAGAGATTTTCCTTTCCAGATTTATGTGGAGATGGGAGGCAGAAGTGAATTATGAGAAACCATTCCTGGGGAGGAGCCATTCTTCCTCCTTGCCTTTTTTTTACCTGTGTCACTGATCTAAGCGCAGGCAAATGCAATTTGGTCCAAAAATTTCATGTCAAAATGGCCTATTCTGGCCTCTGTGCATGGACTATGAGAGCAAATGGCAATGTCTATGAAGGCTAGGACATCTTGAGAATAATTATGCATATTTAATAAGGATTCCCAGAGGGTATTTTCTTAATAAATTTCAGTTGGCAGATTGCCTGGAAGCCTTACTAGCATACTAGCATTAAGTTCTTGCACTCTTGGTGGGTTTTTTTTTCCCTGTAAATAACAGTGGCCGCACTGATTTAGGGTCCTGTCATAAGAGAGAACACCCACTAATGCTAATAAGAGTTATGAATTGAGGAAAGTGAGTCATGGGAGTATTTGGTTTTCTTTCATAAGCATGATGCATAATCTTGGGGTTGGGCTCATGTTTATGCTATTGAACTTCAACTTGACCCTGTTTTTGTAGGACAAGTCTTTTATTCGTCTGTTATTGATTCTCTATCAGTTCTCCTATAGTGGCACTCCTTTTTTTCCCTTCCTCATTAAACCTTCCATGCCCTTACATCTATATTTTCTACTTCTCTCCAGTCTCTGATGGAAAGGTGACCCTCTTTTTTGATAAAGCTAACTCCTGTATAATTGATTCTATTTTTTCTTGTCTTCTCTATGACATCGATCCATCTATCACCCTTTGCAAGATATTATTGGTCTGATTTTTGACTGACTCAGTCCCCTCAGTCTGAAACCATGTTTAGGTCTCCCCTAGCCTAAAAATAACAACAACAACATACTTTCCCTTGACATTGCTACTCCCTCAAACTATTTTCCCCATTTCTCTGCAGTCACTTTTTTTTTCCTACTACATTTTAGAATACTCCACATTTGATACCTCCAGGTCCTCATCTTCCACCTGCTCCTCAATCCCTTCTATTTCAGCTTCCATTGCTGCAACTCTACTGAAACAGATTAAAGTCATTATCAAATCTAAATATTTTTTTCAGTTTTTTATATTTTTTTCCTCTGTGAAATTTGAAATTTATTCAATTCATCACTACATCTTTCTTTATGCCATTTCTTTCTTCCATTTTTGTGTCTTTGCATTTTAATGACCCTTCTTTATCTAACTCTATTTTGGGTGCCTCATCTTTCCCACCACATTTTAAATGTGATTATCCCTGAAGAGTTCTTGGCTTTCTTTTTTTTTCTGCACTTTCATCCTCTGTGATCCATCCACTTCGATTCTTCCAATTACCACCCCATTCAAAGATGTCTCACATGGATTACCTCAAAATGTTAGGGTAGTCGTAAGTTTTTGAAGCAGGCCAACATAATTTAGTTCAATCATTATGTGTCAAGATGGCCTATTCTGGATTTGGTACTTGGGCAAGTACAAGTGGGTACTTTACACATAGTAAATAGCAAATGTTTTATCAATGTGTGAATGCATGAATACAAATATGTTTTCAATAAGAAAACAACTTTGTTAGTAGATCCTTCTATATGCTGGGAAAACATGATACAGTGGCATAGGATTCATTTAGTAGTCTCTGAGCTGAGAAAACTCTGAAGTCTGGGCATAGGTAAGATTCAGCTCTTGGCAGTTAATAAAAGAACTTTATTTACCAAGCACATTAGGGAAACCTGTTTATGAAGATCTGCTCCAACAGGTTTTCAGAGTGTTTGTCTCTGTATTGGCATGCCTGTCAACCATACCCACAGTTACCTGAGATTAGAAATGGAGTTGCTAATAACGATGACAGCATGACTCAATCAGGTAACAAACTCTGGCAACAAGGCCAGAGGGGAGCAAATACACATATATTCCAACTGGCTTAAATGCCTAAAATTTTGACTGAAAATGTGAATTCTAAGGATGTTTTCCAGGTTGAAACTAAACATTTTGTCCTGCTCTTACTACCCATACCTTAATGGAGGGAGTTATCCCATATGTGGTAGTACTTTAGATTTTGCTGTCCCTGACAACACAGTCTTCCCTGACTATTCCTGGATGATGCCCTGGACAGATGGAAATTTGTCTCTTTCATGTGGAACTCTCACCTTGACTCCAACCTTACATGTCCATATGCCTATTGGATATTTCCGTTTGAAGGTAACATCATTCTTTCATTATTAATATTTTCAAAAACTAAATCACCATGTCACCATCCTGGTCCTAAAACACTTACCTTTCCTAACTGTTAATGTTAATGACACTACTGCCTCTCCCACAGGCTTGGAAAAATCAGCATGCAATCACTGCTTTTTATACCCGTGGGAGAGGACAGTAGTGTTGTTCATCACTTTCCTTTACTGATCATATTAATGAATTATCAAGACCTATCCATTTTCATCTGAAGTATATACCTTATATGTGATGGTACTAGGAATAAGTGGATTAGGAGGAATTGGAAAATTGGTATGCTTTTTGAAAGCTTTATCTTAGAAACCTTTGAAAAACGATAGCCTCTGGACCTCAGCCCTTTATTCCTGCTTATTTGCCAAGCCTTTGCTTCTCTGTTGAACGGCGTATACTTCTTAATGCTACCTGTAGCTTCATCCCACTTGCCAGCTTCTGGGGAGCTCATTAGATGATATGATCACTGCTGCTCAATTAAGTTTATGTGATCACATGGACCAGTTGTGAGATAGTCTATCACCTGTGAGATATGAGCTTGACACTTGGAGTAGCTCCGCTAGGTGTAGAGATGATTCCTGGACTTCCATTTCAAATTAACTGGACCATGTTGAGTCTGATGTAGTGGCAATGTCATAAAGTGATGTTATCCTTCCAGGCCCATTTTTGCACCAGTAGTATCTTTATCCTAAATTTGGACAAACAGTAATCAGAAAGCTGATAGCATTAGGAGGTAGCCTCTGGTCACTTGAACAAGCAGGATTTGCTAATCATTCATCCTTGTTTAGGAAGCTTGTTTACCCACCAAAATTAACTAGTGTTGGTTAGCAGAATGTAGTCATTATGTATTTAATACTCACAATGAAGCTTTATTTCTTTAAATCTTATAAAATATATAAAGGTAGAAAGTGAAGGGATTTTAGAAACCATCTGGAAAAAAATTAGGACTAGAGATGTAAAGCAATGTGCCCTAAATTAAAAAAAAATGATTGGGAGTAGTCGCCTTCATTTCAGTTTAGTTTCTATCTCATTATATTGTTTTGCCACTATCTCAGTCAAAACAAAACCCAAAATAGGATTTGAATTATTTTTTGATCAACCATATTTCATCTCATAAGCTTTGTAACAAGCAGAGAACAGAGGGATTATCTAGGCACAAAATATGAGCGTGAAGGCTCACCTGCAACCAGGAGGTTAGAAGCAGCTATTTCAAGTGGTTATACATGCCTTTAGTTCTGGTGGACGCAGGTTTGACTGACCCAATGCTAGTATGAATTACAGAGTGCTACATGAGACAATGAGGAATTAGCAAGTGTCAAAGAGTCCTAGTGGCTCAGCCATGGTCTGGCTTTTCCCCTCATGACTCCTCTCTATGTGATCCTGGCTGTTGTACCTTTGAGGAAGAGGCAATCATTTGCTCATGTAGCATGCATATGCATTCCCTAGAGGTCTTAAAGAGTCCACATTTGGGTCCTGTATTTTCAGGGAGACAAGATAGAGAATATATCCAAGAGAGAAGAATGGTGATGACATGCCTCATATTTTTAGCCTCAACATTCCATATATTATCTTCATGTGCTCAGTTCCCTCATCACTGGGAAAGATTGCCTAGTGGAGCATACCTTTGTGACTCATCACAACAGACACAACATTAAAAGAGTCAACTTCTGTCCCATATTTTCCAGAAGAGGTAGTATAGGTGATGAGCATGTTTTAAGAAATTTTGTCAGTACAAAAATATAAATGAAATGAACAACAAAAACAACAAAGTGAACATGAATGTCCTGTAAATATAATGGCCAAACTTGGATCCAGAAATTGGGGAAAGTTCATCCCCCCCCCTTATTTGAAGAGGTGGGAAAATATAAGTGTAAAATACAACAAATAGTATAATATACACTTTCAGGTGTGGTTGATTTGTTGGTTTTGCTGAAATTAATTTTCTTTCTCTTTCAGTTTTAGTCTTTGCACCATGGAATCACTCACTTACCCATATAGATGGCATAATGGATATAGCGCCGGGCCAGGAGTCAGGAAGACATGAATTCAAATGCAGGCTCAGATATTTATAGGTTGTGTGACCCTGGTTAAATCACTCAACCTCTCTTTGCCTGAGTTTCCTCAAATGTCAAGTGGTGATAATAATAGCACCTGTTATGAGAATCAAAAAAGATAATGATTGTAAAACACTTCCTGGCACATAGTAAATGTTAAATGAATGTTGGGGGCAAGTATGTGGTACAGTGAATAGAGTGTCAGCCTTGAAATCAGAAAGACTCATCTTCCTGAGTTCAAATATGACCTCCGACACTTACTAAGCAAGTCATTTAACCCCATTTGCCTCAGTTTCCTCATTTGTAAAATGAGCTGGAGAAGAAAATGGCAAACCACTTCAGTACCTTTGCCAAGAAAATTCAAAATGGGGTCATGAAGAGTCAGACATAGCCAAAAATGACTGAACAACAAAATATAAAGGATATTTATTATTATTTAATAGAGGAAAGAGAAGGGATACAATTTACAAAGGAAGACAATAAAAAACCAAAAGGTATCAATACAAATCAAGTTTAAACTTTAATATATGTATATGTGTATGTACAAACACACACACACACTCACAAACATATTCATGCAGGAACTAAAAAATACAGTCAATAATCATCCATGTGGGGAATCCTATCAAGAATGGCCCTGACACCATTGACTATGACTGCCTCTCTTTCATAAGAGGTTACCCTCCTGCCAAAGCTTACTATGTAGTTTCTGAATATCTTCTATGGACAACAAAATGGGAAGTTGAGATTTTATGGCTAATTTGTTGGCCTTTAAGATACAATCAATCAGATGTGGATAACATGTCACAATGGGAGGCCAGCAGGAGTAAAACTTGATTGTTGGTACTGCCACTTGAGAAGGGAATTTCAATGTTAGGAAGTTAGCCATGATACCAAAATGAGTCCCTGCTAAACTTTGGCTCTAATCATGTAAAAGGAGCATATTGTCACCTTAATTTGGGATATTAAGTCAGGAATATATGCAAAAAAGTGAATACATAAATAGATTTTGGAGATTTAACAATATTTGGAGGAAGAATTAGCACTAATTGAAATTTCAGAACAGGGTCAAATGATGAGCTACAGGTTCAAAATGGAAGGCACATCAGACCACAGACTTTGTCAGGGATAATCAACTTTACCATACATCTTAGTGGGAGATGGAAAGCATAAAGGAAACTTCACAGTTTTGACTGATATGCCAAGAAAAAGGAAGGAAAAAAAATGAGAAAAATCTAGTATAAGAAGGTCATCCTAGTTGTCCTGATTCAAAAAAATGTTGACAAAAGTGGAGGATTTAAGTGTGAGTAATTTGAATCATTTTTCTGAGTAATAAAGGTCAAGTCCATAAGGGCTGGGAGAACAAACCTATCTAACAATTAGGTAAGACATCTTTGTACAGGGAAGGAGCCCACCAGAAAAGAGGTGGGGAACTTGGACTTCCTTGTCTCATTTAGATTCATACTGAAAATGCTTCATGGCCCAAGGGTGAAGCAGAAAAGAAAGGACAAGTTTCTAATAAACTCTGGGGCCTTGGAGAGTTATATAGCCTTCAGAGTGATGGGAAAACTGGGAGAGACTCTCCACCGAAAGAGACCACCAAAATATAAGTTGGGTATGGAGGACAGACCTTTGTAGACACAATGTTGTATGAAACCAGGCCCCTCCCATGTGAGGGAAGGAAAACAATCCTGGTAAATCATTCATTCAGGTAGCTATAGCAAGGATTAGGTTGCCTAGGTTATAACACCCCTTTACTGAATGATTTGTTTGTGATGTAGTTTCCCCAGAACAAAGATCCCTTCAACTGGAGTCATAGACCTCCTTAGACTTTCCCCAGAGTTGATATTTATAATTTAGAGTCATGGGACTAGATGCCCTTGGAATAGGGAAAACTTAATAGATGGATGGAAGTTAAGTAACACAATGGATGAAGTGCTTGATTTGGGGTCAAAAAGATCTGATTTCAAATCCTGCTCATACATTGCCTTAACTGTGGAATTTTTGGTCAGTGGCTTAAACATCTTGCAGTCTTAGTTTCCTCAAGGTTGTTTTTGAGATCAAATTAAATAACATAAAGCATTTCACAAATATTAAAGTTCTATGTAAATCTTAGCTATAATAATTAACGATGATGATAATTATTTTGTTTTAAAGAAAGAGACTAAGATGTGATTCTTTAAATTTCTTTGTCTTTGGGATTTCTGCCCTAAATAAGCAAGACAGGGAAGTTATGTGGCAATATATATTTTTAAATATGTACAGAAAAGATGGGTCTAATACCTGTCTTCCAAGTCTAGAATGAATGATCTTTCCATTATACCATCATAAGCAAATTATTAAAGTGTGCGGCAAAAGAAAGGAGCCCAGAGATGCTATTCATTCATTTCATTCATTCATTATTCACTTGACATTTAATGTAGTTAAGCATAAGCTCCCTGTCTGGGGAACTTAAGAGTTGGAAGGAAACTTAGAAATAACTAATAGAATCTGATATTGTTTTGGTTTTTATTGAGGGTTGAGATATATTCTTAAGTATCTGAGGATTTTTTAAAAAGCACAGGGTTTCTAACAGGGTTAAAAAGAGATCGAGAATGTGGGACCTAAACAGATGAAGTGACTTCTCCATGGTCACACTGGCAGGCACAGAAGACTTGAAACCCAAGGCTCCCAATTGCTGATCTGCTGTTCTTCTCCACCACACCATATACCATGCACCTTATACCTAGACTGTTGTGTTATTCTGACTGGCAACTCTGTTCTTGGCTCTCACTTTCCTCCTATATTAACTGACATGCTTCAACTCATCCTTGTTAATTGCTGGCTTTGTTCATCCATCTTTCCCCTTTCCCCATTTCTATTCTGTCTCCTTATTCTGCTACTTTTTCCAGGCTTCTTAGTTTTGATTCTGTCAGAGTCAAATTTTTACAGAGTGCATATACATTTCTTTGCGGGGCTTGAGAGGGTGGGGGATGGAGAGCACATTTTCTATAATTTTTACATCTTTAGTGATTTTGCAATTTGCAACTGTTGCTTACATTCAATTCATTTTCTAGTTGAATCAATTTAGTTCAATTTTAAAATATATTTACTTATTATTTTCAGTTTTGGGATAGAAAGTGCTAAATGCTTAGATACCAGCTAAGTGAGATATTTTTGTTCCTACACATACACGTGCACACACATGCCTACACACATGCATACACACATGCATACTTTTATACAAGCAGATTCATCCAAAGCAAATCTATCACCAAGAAGGAAGGAAGGAATTAAACAATTATTTATTAAGGGCAGACTATGTGCCAGACACTTCACTAAGTGATTTACAAATATTGATTCATTTGATCCTTGCAACAACCCAAGGAGTTAGGGAGCTATTGTTATTCTGATTTTACAACTGAAGAAATTAAGTAAGCAGAGGTTAAGGGATTTGCCCAGGGTCACAAAGCTAGTAAGTGTCTGAAGCTGATTTTTAAACTAGGTTATAAAGGGCTCTTTCCACTGTCACCAGCTGCCTCTGGTTAAAACGTACTATACATTCTCTACAATGCAATATTGTATAACTGGAGTTCAAGCTAAGGGATCTAGATTTAAGTTCTGGTTCTAAATTTTACCATCTGGAGAAACTATGGTAAGTCAATTAACTTCTCTGAACACGGAGTCCTTAGATCTAAAATGAGAATAATAATGATCCCAATACCAAAATCACAAAGTTGTTCAAGGAAATCTCCTGGTAAACCCTTAATTATCACATAAATATGAACTATTACAGAGCAGTACTTAGCTGTTGTTATGTCACCCCCATCAGATTATGAAAGCCTTCAGAGAAGGACTGTTGTTCAATTCAATTTCATTCAAGTAACATTTAAGTGCTCATTATGTTCTAGGCACTGTACCAAGCACTGAAGATACAAAAAGAGACAAGATATAGTCACTGTGCTCAAGGGCCTTATAATCTAATGAGGGAGACAACATGAAAACACACACACACACACACACACACGCACACAAAATATATACATACATACATACATACATACATACATACATATATATATATATATATATACACACACACACACACACACAAAATGATCTACATAGTACAGGGTAAATAGGAAATAAAAGGGAAAGCACTAGGCTTCCTGTAGAAGGTGGGATTTTAGTTGGCACTTAAATGAAGCCATAGAGGTTAAAAGTCAGAGTGGAGGAGGAAGAGTATTCCAGACTTTGGGGAGAGCCAGATTAAATGCCTTGAGCTGAGAGATAGAGTGTCTTGTTTATGGAATAGCCAGGAGGCCAGTATCACTGGATCAAAGAGTATATGTCAAGGAGTAAGGTATAAGAAGACTGGAAAGTAGGAGGAGGCTAGGTTATGAAGGACTTTTAATGTCAAATAGAGCATTTGGTATTTGCTCTTGGAGGCAATAGAAGGTCACTGGAGTTTATGGAATGGGGGAGAGGTGAAAGGATTAGACCTGAGTTTTAAGAAAATCACTTTAATGACTGAATAGAGGATGGATGGGAGTGGGAAGAGACTTGAGACAGGTAGACCTACCAGTAGACTATTGTAATAATCAAGATATGAGGGCCTGTACTAGAGTGGTAGCAGTGTCAGAGGAGAGAGGGGAGCATATTCAAGAGATGTTCTAGAGATGAAATCGACAAGCCTTGGCAAAAGGCTTGGATATGAGAAGTGAAAGAGAATTAGGAATCCAAGATGATTCCTAGGTTGAGAGCCTGAGGCACTGGGAGACTGGTGCTGCTCTCCACAGCAATAGAGAAGGTAGGTCTAGAGGGAAGGGTTTAGGGGAAAGGATAATGAGTTCTCTTTCAGACACATTGAGTTTAAGATGTGTACTGGACATTTGGTTTGATTTGTCTGAAAGACAATTGGAGATGCGAAATTGGAGGTCGGCACAGAGACTGGAGCAGGAAAGGAAGATTAGAGAATCATCAGCATAAAGATGATAATTAAGTACATGGTAGCTGATGAGATCATCAAATGAAGGAAAATAGAAGAAGAAAAGAGGACCCAAAAGAGAACCTCAAGGGACACCTATGATAAGAGTGTATGATCTGGAGGAGAATCCAGGAAAGAATACAGAGGAGTAGCCAGATAGGAGAAAAAGTAGGACAAAGTGATGTCCTAAACACTTAGAGAAAAGAAAATATCAAGGAGGAGAGTGTTTAACAGTGACAATGGATATAGAGATGTCAAGGAGAATGGGGATTGAAAAAAGGCCATTGGATTTGACAATTAGAAGATCATTGGTAACTTTGGAGAGAAGTTTCTGTGGAATGATAAGATCAGAAGCTAGACTGCATGTGGCTGAGAAGAGAGTGAGTGGAGAGAAAGTGGAGACACTTATGGCTACCTTTTCAAGGAGTTTAGCTACAAAGAGCAGAAGGGAAATTGACCTATAGTTAGCAGGAATGGAATGTTCAAATGAGGGGTTTTTTTTCAGGACAGAAGAACCATGGACATGTTTTTAGACGGGAAAAGAGACATTAGAGAAGGAGAGATTGAAAATAAATGATAGAGTGGCAATGACAAAGGGGGCAATCTGTTGGAAAACAAGGGATGGAGTGGATTCACTTGAACAGGTAGAGGGGTTAGCTTTCATAAGGAATAAGGCCACTTCATCATGTGAAATAGGGATGAAAGAGGGAAAGATGAGGAAGAGGAAATTCATGGGAAATGGTCTCAATGTTTTTGGTAAAATACAAGGCAAGATTCTTCACTGAGAAAGCTGGGGGTAGGTGCACAGTGTAAGGTTTGAAAGAACTTCTGTGGAGAGTAGTGTTTCATTTGGGGGAGGTGGCTTTTTTTGGATCCCCAGAGCTCTGCACAGTACCTAGCATATAGTAGGCAATTAATAAATACTATCTTATTATCACAGAAAGAAAAGAGTTTTTAAATTCTTAAAGTTCAGAAGGGCCTCATTTACAAATCAGCATCTCTTTCCTTAGAGAAATTGATTTTGTTTCCAAAAGGGAATAAAGAACATGCACATATATATACATTCATATACATATATACCTACATATACATTCATGTACATGTATACCTACAACACATTCATATGCATATATACCTACATATACATTCATATATATACATAGGTGTATATATGTACATATACATCTACATACAACTTCATTAATATATCATATATTATTGACCATGTATTATATAATTATATATATGCAAGTTCATTGTGTATATATATGTGTGTATATACATATATCTACACATTCACATACACATATACACTTATATATGTGTATATATACACTCTTTGCCCGTATACCTTTTGACCCAGCAATGCCACTGCAAGCTGTATTTCAGAAAATGATTGCAGAAAAAGGAAAAAAGAAACTATATGTTCTAAAATGTTTGTAGTAGCTTTCTTTTAGTGGTAAAGAACTGGAAATTGCAGGGATGTCCATCAATTGGGGAATGGCAGACAAAGCTGTGCTATATGATTGTGATGGAATACTACTGTGCTATAAGAAATTATTAGTTCAATGATCTTAGAAAAACACGGAAAGATTTACATTAAATAATGAAGAGTGAAATGAGCAGAACCAAGAGAATTGTACACAGTAATGCAAAACAGTTTTAAGAATGACATTGAATGGGGCAGCTAGGTGGTGCAGTGGATAGAGCAACCCTGAAGTCAGGAAGACCTGAGTTCAAATCGAGCCTTAGACCAAACACTTGACACTTACTAGTTGTACGACCATGGGCAAGTCATTTCACCCCAATTGCCTCAAGAAATAAAAAGAATGACATTGAGTAATTCATTTTGACTATTATAAATATCCAAATTAACTATATGGGGCATATGAAGAAAGACACTATCTGCATACAGAGAAAGAACTGATAAATAGAAGTGTGTATAGAATAATTTTGCATATATATGTGAGTATATGTATGTATATACAGCTATATACACATACACATACATATATATGCATACATATGTGTATGTTTGTATATATGTATGTATGTGTATACTTATTTGTGTGTAATGGTAGCCCATCTCTAGAATGGGGGTTGGGAAAGAAAAAATAATTACATAATAAATTTATTATATTTTAAAAGTAATAGCAAGTTGTACACAATAGATTTGCAGTTTCAAGTGTAATCACATTTTATTATACTATATTATGAAAATTTTATATGTGTATATATATGTATATATATACTTGCTAGTTTTTTGTTGTTTCATTGCCTGAATTTCCCTTTTATCCCTCCCCTATCCCTATTCCAAGAGAGTCATTCCACATAAGTAAATAAGAACTGAATGAGGTAAAAAAAACAAAAAAGGAAAGAGGAATAAGAAGAAAAATTTTAAAAATAGAACTCTCCATCAAAAAATCTAACAAAATATACAATGTTCCAATCTCACATACCATGCACCTCTGTAAAGGACTGGGGAAAGATATCTTCTAATCTCTCTTCTCTAAGGGCGAGCTTGGTTTTTGCCATTTTGCAACATTTATTTTTATTTGTTTTGCCATTGTTCTTTCCATTTATTTTGTCAGTCTTTGTATATTTTGTTTTCTTGGCTCTGCTCAGTTCATTTTGTATTAGTTCATTTGGTCTCTCCACGTTTTTTCTTGGTTCATCATGTTCATCATTTTTTTTTAAACAAAGCAGTGATATTCTAGTATATTTATGCATCACAATTTGTTGAGCCATTCACCAGTCAATAGGTACCTACCTTGTTTCTAATTCTTTGCTACCCAAAGTGTGTTGCATTATGTTTCAATGGCATGACTGAATGTGAGAAAAATATGGCAGATCACAAGGGACAAGCCACCTAAGTACATCCCTGAAGGAAGATTCCCCTGCCATAGTTTATGAAGTGAACCAGAAAAGGGTGGTGTTGGCATTCACACGTTGCCATAATGCAAACCAGAAACTTTGAGTCACTGCCTGCATTTTGCATGATAGATAAGAATAACTCATACTAACATTGGGCTTCATTGTCTACAAAGTACTTTCTCATGTAAATTTCATTTGACTGCTGCCACAACTATAAGAGACATATTGTTTATGTACATTTGACATTATTTTATAAGTGAAGAACCCAAAGCTCAGAGTTATTAAGCTAGTTGCCAAGGTCACATAGCTAATAATATGCAGAAACAGCACTGAAACTCTGGCCTTCCAATTCTGATTTTTGTTGTTCAATCATTTCAGTCATATCTGACTCTATGTGATACCATTTTGGGAGTTTTCTTGGCAAAGACACCACAGTGGTTTGCCATTTCCTTTTCTAGCTCACTTCACAGATGAGAAAGCTAAGGCAAACAGGGTTAAGTGACTTGCTCAGGGTCACACAGCTAGCTAAGTGTCTGAGGCCAGAACTAAATTCACCAAAATAAGTCTTCCTGACTCTATGCCCAGAGCTCTATCCACTGAACCTACTAGCTGTCCCAAATTTGGTACTGTTTTGCTATTCTAGATAATGGTATTTTGGCATATTTACCAAAAGACTATTTATATTGGTATACCCAAATCTATATTTGGATATCAGGCTAAAAATGGCAAAAATATAAATTTGTCCTTGATTAATAATTGAAAAAAATTGTATATGTTTCATTTGTATGCCACTTAGCTAATATAAGATATACTTTTCTCTTTAAGAAATGGAGTTGGTTATAGGTCAGGGGGTTTGAAGTTCTCTTTCTGATTTCTCTTGTCAGCTGTTCCAATTGTGCAAGGGGAATTTTCTTATTTTTTATTGGGCTGAGAAATGAGGATTTCATTCTAAGGTCAAAATGTGAACTCTAACTCCAGTCTCTGTTTGACAGTGTATGTACCCACCTTACTTCTTCCCAACTGGGGTGCAGATTGAATGATATTTCAGTGCAATTATCAGAAAATGTGAAAGGAAGTATAACTGTCTGATTCAGCAATGAGACATGTTGGAGAGAATGAAAAGTGCACTTGGGATCTCCCCTGTCAACCCTGGCTTTCCAGAGCTGCTGCCTTACCTGAGACTGTGCACTGCTCTATTCTGTAAGTCACCAAGGTTCTGCAGAATAAGTGCTTTATACATAATTGAAAAACCAAAATATGAAAGTAGAAAATTATGATTTAAACTTCCCAATGGTTCATGGTAGAAATGAGTTAATTTATATTTTGCAGAGAACAGAAATGTATTTTTCTACTTTTATTGAGCTAACCTACCTTAATTAAGGTTTGAAACATATAATACTCCCCTAATTGCCATAAATTAGAGGAAATTGTCTAAATTTTTCATGTGCTCAGCAAATACTTCTAAAGTGCTAATCTCATAGAAGTGACCTCAAATTGTGCTCCAATGAGCTTGCTTTTTGCTCCATCCACTTTAATTGCAATTCTAATTGTCAGAAATAATAGAGTATGTGGTGCCAAGGAAGCATGTCCTGGTTAATATATAGATTAAAAGAAAGCTATCCTAAAAGAGTATATCATGGAGTCATTAGGTTCTGGAATTAGATACTGAGAGGTGTTTTCTACTTGACCCTTATAAGCCATCTAAGAGTTCAATGGCATGTAAACCCAATAGTTTCTTATTGTGTTAACATTCAAATCTTGATTCTTTTCCAATCTCACAATTTCTTCTGTGTTGAGGGGAGGAGTTTAGTTATGAATAACAGGAATACACGGATTGGGGTGGGGGAATAATGTTGATTGGGCTCACTGAACTGATTCATGTTAACCAAGCTAACAAGCTACTCTTAACTAGGATTCCAATTTATTATTTTGCAATGGAAAACATGCCTGGCCTGAGAACTAGAATAGTACCTGATCAAGGTACTCCCTTTCTGAATAGTGATGGAAGTCCATTCAGGAAACCAAATTATATATTCAAAGGTAATACAGTGATTATAATCAGAGAGAAAGGTAATTGAATGCTAAGGGATATTTCTATGATGCTTGACAAATTCTTCTTTTCTACTCTAAATTAATCTTCTGTTAAAAAATATCAAGATCAGAGTAAAATGAATCTTTAGGATGGATAGCGATAGAGAAACACTGAATAGTTCTTACTCCCCAGTTTTCTATTTTCTAGATTTCATGCTGAATCCTAAACAATGCTGAAACATATTTAAAAGCACTCTTCAAAAAGATTGGTAGGATTCTACAGCTTAAAAACATACAAGGAAAGCTACCCAGAGTGAAAAAAAAACCCTCTCAAAAATGAAATTCTGAAGATATATAGGAAGACAATCTCAACCCAGAATTCCTGGGATCTCTCTCTCTCAGAAGCATGACCTCTTTGACTCTATATTTTATTTTATTTTTTTTTGGCAAGTGGGGTTAAGTGACTTGCCCAGGGTCACACAGCTAGTAAGTGTCAAGTGTTTGGTCTGAGGCTGGATTTGAACTCAGTTCCTCTTGACTTCAGGGCCAGTGCTCTATCCACTGAGCCACCTAGATGCCCCTCTTTATTTTTATCTTTCCTCTCTCTTCTCTTTCAGAAATTAAGTAACAGGAAACATAGTGATTCCTTACCTTTCCTATGTGTGCATATGGAGAGGAGTTTACTCTTTTGTTAGGAACAACAATGGAAAAACATTTCCTTTTTTCTCCCTTTTCTTTCTCTGCTAGGAAGACTCCCTCCTGTCATTATAGGCTCAACCAGGTTCAGAAGTAATATTTCACTCTTACACTCCTTTTAAAAATAATTGTATGACTAATGCATTGTTGGTGGACTTGTGAAATGATCCAACCATTTTGGAGAGCAATTTGGAAGTATGCGCAAAGGGCTATAAAATTGTGCATACCCTGTGACCCAGCAATAGCACTTCTCGGGCTGTATCCCAAGGAGATCATATGAATGGGAAAAAGACCCACATGTACAAAAAATATTTATAGCAGCTTTTTCTGTGTTGCCAAAGAATTGGAAATTGAGAGGATGCCCATCACTTGGGGAATAACTGAACAAGTTGTGGTATATGAATGTAATGAACAAGTTGTGCTACAAGAAATGATGAGCAGCCAGACTTCAGAAAAACCTGGCTTGACTGGCATGGACTGAGGCTGAGTGAAGTGAGCAAAACCAGGAGAACATTGTACACAGTAACAGCCACATTGTGCAATGGTTAACATTGATAGACTTAGCCTTTCTCAGCAATGCAAGGATCTAGGACATCTTCAAAGATCTCATGATGGAATATGCTATTCACATCCAAAGAAAGAACTATGGAGTTTGAATGCAGATCGAAGCATACTATTTGCTATTTTTTTCTTCTGTTTTGTTTTCTTTCTTGTGGTTCCTCCTATTGGTTCTAATTCTTCCTTGCAACATTACTAATGTGAAAATATGTTTAATAGGAATGTATATGTATAGCCTATATCAGACTGCTCGTTGTCTTGGGGAGGGAGGTCAGAAGGGAGGGGGAGAAAAATTTAAAACTCAAAAGTTTATGGAAGTGATTGTTGATAGATCAAAATAAATTAATAAAAAATAATTATATGATTTTAATATTTTTGTTAATATGAAGGATTGAATTTTCAACATGGAAGTTCCACTTTTCAAAATAAGTATGCATGTTTGCAGTGAGTCAGTTAGCATTTATTAAGTACCTACGATATACCAAGTGTTGTGCTAACTGCTGAGGCTACAAAGAAGGAAAAAAAAATGCCCTGTTCTCAAGGAACCTACTGTCTAATGCAAGAGACAATATGAAAATAATAATGTACAGACAAGATACACACAGGATAAAATAAAGATAATCAGCAGAGGGAAGGCCCAG
Organism: Vombatus ursinus; assembly: GCF_900497805.2. Lineage (NCBI taxonomy): Eukaryota > Metazoa > Chordata > Mammalia > Diprotodontia > Vombatidae > Vombatus > Vombatus ursinus. The sequence continues at coordinate 3,024,508 of NW_020954617.1, forward strand.
AAAATTCATAGAAATTAAGACAGGCTTTTTATAGAAGGTGGGACATGAGTTGAAATTTTCGCCTGCTATTCCATTTGCTTGAATTTTTCAACTCATATTAACTTCATATGGTAATTATTTTGCCTTATGTCAAGATGCCTTATAGTTTCTACTTAATAACTGTCTCAAGCAAAATTTTTTTTTCTTTTCTTTGTAGAATTCATTTTACAGACACTCAAATATGCAGTGCCTAGAGGATCTTGAGAATACCTGTGGCCCCCAAAAGACTTGAGGTGACACAGAACTCATAATGCTATATTTTGCTTTAAGAGAATATTAGGTTATAAACCTTCAAAACCTTAAGTGTATGAAGTTTAAATTACATCAATGGTATTAGCAATAACTGTTTCAGCTTTCCTTTATAATTATGCTATTGCATGCATGTTATTTCAAGAGTAAGGGGGAAAGGTACAGATTTTCCTTCACTGAATGGGAAGGTGTAACCACAACTATGGAAAGAAGATATAACTGAAGAAGAAACCCCAACTATTATGGGATGGCCTAACAGAGGATATGAAGTTATTAGAGACTACTGGGTACATCAAAATGAAATCGGGTATCTAGGGTACTGTGTGGCTTCTGTCAAGGAAGATAGGATTATGAGCACATGTGAGCACATGTATATGAGTGTCCCTGCTCAAATATCAAAATATCAAATTAAATTAATAAGGTGAGTTCCATAGAATAAGAAAGTACTTTGCTGATGTGGAGAGCAAGATTTTCCTTGATGCATTTATTAGACTTATTGATCTAACTGATAGCAGACAGAAGGTAAGGAAGGTTATATAATAAACCAGGCTTTAAGGAACATTTCACAGATAATGTCCAAAAGAAAATCACCTCAAGTTCAGAGACCATGTATAGCAAAGGGTAGCTCATACCTGTGAATCTTTTTTTTTATTTAGTCTAAGATGTTTTTAGATATGGCATATGATAGAGAGGGTGGGTTTTTTGAGGAGATTTAAAAAAGTATCCAGTCTGCCTTGTTTCCAATGAATAAACATCCATCTGTTATTCCAGGGATGTTGCTAAAACCCCAAGTACTCTGGTAAATGGTGGAATTGGGGAGAGGACTAAGGTCAAGGATGAAATGCTATTTTCCCCCATGCAACTCCTTGGGGGGAGGCATGTAAACTAAATTCTCTCCTCACTATGTACTAGCAAGAATAATACTTTTTTTGGCTTTGTACTGGTCTACTTTACAAAAGATCCACAGAACCTCACTAAGCTTTCTAAAATAATTTGACCACTGGGGCAGCTAGGTGGTACCGTGGATAGAGCATTGGCCCTAGTATCAGGAGAAGCTGAGTTCAAATCCGGTTTCAGACACATAGCACTCTCTAGCTGTGTGACCCTAGGCAAGTCACTTAACCCCAATTGCCTCACAAAAAATAATAATTTTTTTTCCACTTTTCCTGTGCAAATTCCTCTATTAGACTGTTAGGTCCTTAAGAAGAAAGACTATATCTCCAACACTTAGCATAGTACCTGGAACATAGTAGGCACACAATAAATATTTAATGACAGTTCATTCAGAAGCTTCTCAGAGACATCTAAATTGATCAAGGCTTTTTCTCAATTAGAAAACTGTTGATTGACTTGATTCAATGAAACATGTTACCATCTGCTTAAATTATCAGGGTGTAGCTTTTTGTCTATCACTTTAGGTGGTATGGGGTAAATTTGATTAATTTACTAAATCAATCCCTCTCTTACATCAGCAAGACATTAAAAAAATCCTTCATGATATCCTTGTGCACAAGATAAAAATCTTTAGAGTTAATGGAACAGGGCACTACATGCTATCTTCCTTTGTCTTTTTTCTCCAATTCTAGTCATCCTGTCTCAGTGCTTTAGGTTCAGGTTTCTTGCCTATAACCAATCATCCCTCCTCCTTTTCAGACCCACCCCAATCTAGTTTGTCCATTTCCCAGTCAATTCCACATTGTTCTTCAAAATGAATGAATAAAGAAAGCATTTATTAACCACTTTCTATGTTCAAAGCACTGTGCTGTATTGGGAGTCACAAATAAATTAAGACAATCCCTACTCTCAAAGAGTTTACATTCTAATAGAAGACACAAAAATCAAAGGTTTCAACTCAAAGTCAAATGGTCTTTAGGGTTCTGTGGCAAAGTAGATAGTGGCATACGTTTTTAATGTTCTGATATCAGATTTGCTGAAAATGTCGTTATTAGTTTCAAAGGTTAAACAGGTTGACAATGCCAAGGACTTTGGTGATAATAACTTTCTTTTCTGGATCTTCAGTAGCTTGTGGCTGTAATTTCACCTACAAGAGCAGTTTCCAGGCTATATCTCCACAGGCACTACTTCACAGGATAATAGAGGAGGGCACCAGGCTGGAAGTACTGCTATTCACAAGACTCTTGGGTTTAGGGTCTTGGACATTCTTGGTTAGGGTGTGAGGGAAAATGGTAGTCAAGGGATGTCTCTGTCACATGCTGATTCCTATCTCTCCTTCATGCTGCCTTGCTGCTTCAAATAGACTTACTTGCCTGCCCTAAGGGTGGCAGTTGGTTGGCATTCAGTGAGGATAGATGCCTGTTCTTTACAGAAATTGCTTCCCTGTATAATGGTTTTGACAGCTGAACTGGAAGTAGCACCAGCTACTGTTGGGTTGGGGAAGGGTAAACGGGGGTGGGGGTGGGGAGGACATTCCCATGGCTGTTGTGCTTATTTGCCTGTTGGCATCAATCAGCAGGTGCTGCTAGTGGTGGTAATGAAGGTAGGCCCCTTCTCCACAGTGATTTCTCCCTTCAATGACAGCTGTGGGGACTGGGCTAGCAGCAGGTCTCATGGTTCAGAGTGGGAGGCAGTGTTGCTCCCAAGACTCTTCAGTTCCTTAAAATCTCTACTCTGTTTACAGCAAGATCCCATGGAGAGTTACACCAGCAACATGCAACCATATTTCTTAAAAATTCTCAGTAGGCTCCATCCCTACTGAGAAAAGGTAAAACTCCTTTACTTAACATTCAAAGCTCTTTACAATCCAGCACAATATGAACATATGACTTTTCAGTTTTATGTCATATCACTCCATCCCCACTATGTTCCAGGCAAATTGAATATTCACTGTCCCCTGAACACTCCCTCTGTTGACCTGCCTCTTTATCTTTGCTTGTCCTACTGTCTATATCTAGGTTATGCTCCCTCCTCATTTTTGCCTCCTAAATCCCTACAAAGTCATTAAAATCCAACTCAAATGCCACCTCTTCCATAAAGTTATCACTAATCCTAACCTCCTACCAGAGGCAGTTGGTAGCACAGTAGATAGAGTACTGGGCCTAGCATCAAGAAGACTTGAATTCACTTTTGACTTCCAACCCTTACTTGCCATGTGACTCTGGGTAAGTTGCTTAATTTCTGTTTGCCTTAGTTTCCTCAATTGTAAAATTGGCTCAATAATATCACCTACATTGCAGGGTTTCAATGAGGCTCAAATGAGATTATATTTGTAAAAAGCACTTAGCACAATGTCTGTCACATAGTAACTTATTCCTTCCCATTCATTCCCACTCCCACTACTAACAACCTTCACCTTTTCACTTCATATAGCACTTGATGTGAACATCTAGAAGCTGTGTTACATATTACAAGAGTGATGCATCTGAAATGAAAGGATCTGAGTTTTTATCCTGGTTTCACTATTCACTGCCTGTGTGACCTCTGACAAGTCACTGTATAAAATTGCATCACAAAGTTTTCTGTTGCCAGTGATCTTGAGATTGGTTATTTTGGTTTGGAGGAGGTCAAAGAGAGCATATAGCACCATTTAGGTGATTTCCATAGCTGATTGAGACAGATCATGGACCCTTGGGAGCTCCTGCAATCCTGGTGTAAACTGGTATCCTTCCTGCATATTGTCATGTGTGGGTTGATATATGTCCTTATGGTTATTTTCTGTAGGACTCAAATCCATAGGGGTTGATTTCGTCTCAATATGTTCAAACAAAACTATGTATAGAAGGAGCATGAAAAAACTCTTGATCCAATCTTGTCAGAGCCATAACCAGAATGATCCCTTGATGATATCCAGCCCTGGGTTCTGGTGATAGTGAATTAGTGAAATAGTACTATGAGAGTTTCCATTCTATTGCAATTGAAAAGTAGTGCTGAGCAAGAGGGCTCTTTGACAATGGATGAATTGCCATGTATCTATTAGGTGGAAAGACTTTTCTCTGTTAGATAGCCCCGTCTCCTGTTGCATAAATCAGGATCTGGAAGGTAAGTAGCATTTTTTCTACCTGACTGACCTCCTGATTTCGTGATCTCTATAAAATCATTCTGCAAGATGAAATTGTCTCTGAAATTTACACTTCCTCAGAACTCCCTATCCATAAGGTTCCTCTGTTTGAAGAGGATAAGGCTGAAAACCTGAAAGTTTCCCTGTGGCTTCAAGGCCACAGGTTTCCCATCCCCATTTTAGATCTTCTGTTTAGGGAGAGCACTTGTGACATTCACCTCATATTTCCCATCCTGCTGACCTCCTAGATTTTAGGAGATTCTCCTGAATCTCCAGAAACTTACCATGAAATCACCTCTGAAACTCAGACTTCTTTATGTCATTTCCTATCCTGGTTATAGAACTATATCATGCCTCTGGTGTGGGTAAACTACCTCCCTCCAGCTCTGCTTTTTAACTTCTTTTTATTTGTTATTTTACCCTAGTAGATTGTGAGTTTCTTCAGGACTGGGAGCATCTTCCACCTTTCATTGTATTTCTAGCATTTAGCATAGTGTCTTGCACATAGTAGGTACTGAATAAAAGTTTATTGACTGAAACATAAAACTGCCATTACATCACCTCATATATTCCTTCTCTTTCTACCCATCCTTATGGGCCAGTCTATTGTGAGAACTTTTGTTGTTTGTTTGGTACAAATCTGTGATTTCATTGGTGCAAAAATCTTCCAATTGATAAACTCCCTACATCAATACATATTAGCGGGTGGCAGGCAATTTATGCCTAAAGGATTCCCCAGGGCACTGAGAATGTAAGTAACATGTCCAAGTCTCACATAGTAAGTATATGGATCAGAAGTCAAACTTGAGCCCAGTTTTTCTTGACACTGAAGCAGGCTCTCTAGCCATGAAATGATGCTGTCTCACAGTCTGAGATTACTATCAGAAAACATCAGTGTTTTTTTTTCCCCTTGCATCACAAGTAATTTAAATGAATTAGACAATCCAGAGTAAGATGTGTTTGCAGGGAGGAAAATTAAAGCTCTAGGCCGAGAGACAATGAATAAATGAAGTCCTGTAATAATACAGAGAGAAATAAAACACACAGATCAATGCTATCACTGCACCTAATTATGAGCTCTAAATTTCTTCCCATGTAAATATGTTTCTCAGCTTTATTTTCTATCTTTTTCTTTTTTTTCTTTTGGATTTAACAAGGATGTCTGGCATGCACCAGTAATTTGTATGCAGCAAACTGAAATGTGCAAGTGTCAGGACATCCCTGGAATTGTTATAAAATGGTCAGTGTTCCATGGTATTTATCCTATTTATTTTTTACTGCTATGAATTGTTTTCTCCAGAGTCATTTGAAAGGGGCCATTTTTCACCGCTGAACCTTAATGAAATCAAGGCAAAGGAAGGGTTCCCACTAAGAATTAATTCCACTGATCTTTATCCTCAGGAGAGAAGTAGGTAGGAATTACATTTGATTGGAGCATAGAGTGGAAAGGCAAAGAGATGGAAGGTATTTTCACATGGATTTTATTGTATTTTGAATCTTTTTTAACCTATTGGATATGACTCTGACATTGCCTTTTTTGAAAATTTATACCAAATGCCATAGCCTTCTAAATCAGTCCCTAATATTGTTTGGCTATTCAGTGACTCCTTTGTTCCTCTCTGGGCTCCACTCCCAACTCTCCAGACTTTTTTCTCCACCCTCCAATCTTCTCTTCCCTCTCCCCTTCTTTTTATATAATGTCTCTCCCTAGTATAATGCTAGTTCCCTGAGGGCAAGGGCTGTCTTTCCTTTTGCTTATATTTGTATGTCCAGTGCTTAGCACAGTATCTGACACAAAGGAAATGCTTTGTAAATGCTGATTGCTTACTTGATATGTTAGCAATTCTAGTGTTGGTCATAATATAAAATATAATAAATCAACACTCCCCTTTATTTAAAATAACAATTTACAAAACACTTGGTATTGCAAAATCAGGATGCTAATAATACGTGTTTAGGTAAAAAGTATTTTACATAAGAAGTGATCTGTGACAATCTATTGAATGACTAGTTGAAATTAAAGGATAAACCAAATAAATAAACTCCTTGGCTTTCATAAAACAGACAGTGAAACTGTACTTTTTCTTGAGATTGCACATACCTTGAAGCCAATGCTGGTAAATAGCTGCTTCATCCAGTATGATTTCAGGGAGAAGAGGAAGGGTACTGCTACAGAACATTGCTTCCAGAATTTGGATGGCTCAACTGGGTTTCAAGGAAGTCCTTGCATGTCCTCCTTATCTACTGCATTGGGGATGATACTCAATTGTGCACACCACACAAGCAGCTTTCGGTACTGGCATGAGCTCTGAGCTTGGAGTCAGAAAGCTTGGCTCCTACTCCTGCTTTTGTCATCACCTTACGCAAGTCACTTGACTTCAATTGACTCATTTTGCTCATCTGCAAAATAAGGATAATAATGTTGTTGTTTACCTATCTCAGGATCTTAGTGTAAGAAAAATGAGATTAGATATATATGCATGCACATACACATGTGTCTGATTCAGAGTGCCACATGTATATCATATACAGATGCATAAACCTCTATATACTTATATATGCTCATATGTATACATACTTATGTATGATTTTATATAAGCATATATACATAGATATATCCATATCTACGTCCATATGTTTTTCAACAATATTGAACAAATTTTATTAAGCATCTCCTAAAAACCAAGTACTGTATTAGGTGCTGGGGGATACAAAGACAAAAATAAAGTGGTCTCTCCCTCAGGAAGCTTTCATTCTATTGGTGAGAAAACATGTACATGCAAAAGGAAATATAAAAGAAATACAACAGAATTCCCAGGATGGAAGACACTAGCAACTGGAAGAAATAGGCTTTCTATGGGAGATGACAATTTTTATTTCTTTTTATTCTAAATTTGTCAAATACCAAATATATTGGATATTTTCACATACAAAATAGAATAGAAAAAGAGATTTGTATATGGAACTGCAGGGCATATTATGTCCAACTTGAATTTCTTTTTTAAATAATCAATTCAACATGTAACTTTCAGTCTGTAATTCTGTCTGGCCATCCTTCTGTTCTTCCCTCTGTGCATTGAAAAATGATTCAATGATATTTTCATTCAATTGCTTGTCTTTCTTTTTCTTTTCTTTTTGTTTGGATTTTTGGCTACTTTATCCACTTTCCTGTCCACTATTTCTCTTGGGGGAAAAAAGAGAAAGAAAGAAAAAAATAAAACCATTTTAACAATGCATACTTAATGAAAACAAATTCCTACATTAAGTGTGAGAAAAACCTTGTCTTATCCTTCATATTGAGGCCATCACCTCTTTGTCAAGAAGTAGGTAGAAGACTTTATCACTAGTCTTCTGGAATCAGAATAGTTCATCGTACTTGTCAGAGTTCTAAAAGCTTTCAAGTTCTTTTTCTTTACGATGTTATTATCATATAAATTGTTTTCCTGCATCTGTTTAGTTCACCACTACACAAGTCTCCCCAGGATTGTCTGATTTTTTTTCCTTTATTTCTTATAGAATACTCATGTTCCATTTAATTTATTCACCATAATTTATTAATTCTTCCCCCAATTGGTATGTTCCCTTTCCAATTCTAGTTCTTTACTATAACAACAACAACAAAAACTGTTATGAAGAGTTTAGTGCATATAGAAACTTTATCTCTTTCTTTGATCTCCTCAGGGTATCATTTTAGAAGTGGTACCACTAGGTCAAAGTGTTTACATAGTTTAATCATAGCTCCAAATTGCTTTCTACAATGGTTGGGCCAATTCACAACTGCTCCCACTGGACATTAGCATACTTATTCTCTAACAGTCCTTCCAAAAATATCATTTTCTTTTTTTAAATCTTTTCCAAGATGATAGGTATAAAGTGAAACCTTAGAGTTATTGTAATTCCTATTTCTCAAATTTTTAGTAATTTAGAACATATTTATTTTATGGATGTTGATAGCTTGAATTTCTTCTTCAGATATTTGCCTATTCATATCCATTGCTCATTTATCTAATGGGAAATTGTTATCATAAATTTGAGTTGGTTTCTTATATATTTTGGATATAACATCTTTGTCAGAGAAAATTGCTGCAAACATTTTTTCTGACTCCAACCTTTTCTCTTTGGATATTAATTGCACTCTATAGCAAAATATTGGAAGAAACATTTGAGCTAAGATTTAAAGATATTTAGAGGTTCTACAAGTTGGTAATGAGGATAGAATGCATTCCAAGCATGGAGAAGAACATGGGTAAAGGTACAGTATCAATGAGCCTGTAAAGATAGGCTGTCCCAAAAGTGTGAAAAAATTTAAAAGCAAAACTAAGGAGCTTCTATTTCATGCTAGAGGCAAGAGAGAACCTTGCTAAAGCATTGAGGAAAAAAGTGTCATGGTCAGATGTGTTTTAGCAATATTGACTTGGCCACGAAGGGGGAGGATCAGAGAGAAGAGAGATTGGTAGCAGGGAGACAAGTAAAGTGACTGTTTCAGTAGTCCATGTAAGTGGTGATGAACAACTTAATTAGAGAGATGATAAAGTATTATAAATTCCAAGTATATTCTACTATATGATTGAGCTAAACTTTTAGATATAGTCTTTTAGAGATAGTCAATCACTTTCACAATTTTAGTTTAAGGTCTTAAGTCCCATTTCAGGTTCTTTTATGTTGCCAGGTGCCAATCCTATAAATAAGAATATTTTATTAAGACTGAGCCAAATCTTTAAGAACCTCTTCTGAGATGAAATACTTCATGGCCCTGGAGTGCTTTTAAAAAAAAAAAAAAAGAACAAAGAAATGAAAGATCAGAAATCATAGGGAAGAAGAAAATTATATACTTTGTGAGGGAATAAGTGAAGTCATACTGATATTGTGGGGGTATACTGCAACCCAAAATACTAGACATTAGAACTGTCACCATGTTCCTTGGCACTATACAACAACCTAGACAATATTTTAAGGAACTAAATTTGAGATGGTGAATGTTAACAATAAACTTGTACTTCTTATAATCTCTGTTCTGTTATTAGACTGTTCCTGTGAATTAATCAGTATTCATGTTCTTAAAAAACAGCAAGTAAAATAAACTTCTCCCCAAGCAATTCACCAAATGTATAAAATTCTATAACTAGAGCACCACTCCTCCTTTCCATTAAATGTGTAAATACTCCTGGGAGGGATAGATGCTCAAAAATGGGGAATGGATAAAAGTAAAGAATTTAACCCTGAGTATCACCATTTGTTTAGAAATTCATGCAATATGAAACAGTTGCCACAATGAAGAGGCACATAACAAAATTCAGAAACTAACCTAATTACACAGCAAACATTAGATTTTTAGTTGAATGGAGAGGTATGCCAGTCAACTAGACTGGTTTAGAGCAGGGCTTCTTAAATTTTTTTGGTTCAGAATAGGGTTTCTTAAACTTTTTCCACTCATGACTCCTTTACTTCTTTGAGTAGCATTCATTAGTATTATATGGCCTCAGGGCATGCACAGTGCAAAGTGCACATGCTTTGTGTTCAGAATCAAGGTTACAATGAAGTTGCAAGATGCACCATGGGTGAAGACTGCTAGAAACACCTCAGATTCATTATTCATTTGATTTTTAATTAAATTTTGGTCATTGCGTGTTAGGAAATCTCTTACTGTTGCCAAATTTTTCATGACCCCAGGACCAATAGTTTAAGAAGCACTGGTTTAGAGTGCAAAATCATTTATAAAATGTGAATGAGGAATATGGGAAAGAATCAAATCCCATTTCTTTACAAAAAGTAAAAAATTATGGAGGAAAAAAAAACAAGCCTATAAAAAACTCAGTATGGAATCCAATGAAGCCAGATCATCCAAGGGCTCTAAAAAATTGAAAATGTAATTAACACAACAGGAAAAAGCAAGACAGAATAGATTTATCAGACTTTTTATAACAATGATAATAATTGTAATTATAGAGTACTTCAAGGTTTGTAAAGTGGTTTAAATATGATTATCTCATTTGCTCCTCAAAATAGCAAAGCAAATTAGGAGGTATTATTAGCTTCCATGTTACAAGAGAAGAAATTGAGTCTAGGAGAAGTTAAGTGACATGCCCAACATCACGCAGCCAGTAACCACCTAAGTAAGACTAAAAATCATTATTTCCTGACAAGTGTCATGCTTTTTCTACTACTTCATGCTTTCTTCCTTCACCAATGTCAATGGAACTACCAAATTTTGAAGGAAGTGAACAAGGCAATTATGAAAATGCAATAAAGAAGAGTGGATTGAGGAGAGTGGAGCCAAGATGACAAAGTAAAGACAGAGATTCTCCTACGCTTTCTCCCAAACCCCTTCAAATACTCTTTTTGAAATGACTCTAAACAAATTTTAGAGTAGCAGAACCCACAAAAAGATGGAACAAAACAAATCAATGAAATCTTTCAAGAAAGTATCAATGAAAACTTCCCCAATATTCTAGAACCAGAGGGTAAAATAGAAATGGAAGGAATACATTGATCACCCCCTGAAAGAGCTTGCAAAATGAAAACTGCCAGGAATATTATAGTCAAATTCCAGAGTTCCTAGGTCAAGAAGAAAATATTGCAAGCAGCCAGTAATAAAAAATTCAAGTATGGTGGAGCCACAGGCAGGATAACACAAGATTTAATGGCATCTACATTAAAGGATCAGAGGGCTTAGAATATGATATTCTGGAGGGCAAAAGAGCTAGGATTACAACCAAGAATCACCTACCCAGCAAAACTGAGTATAATCCTTTAGGGAAGAAAATGGATATTCATTGAGATAGAAAACTTTCAAGCATTCTTGATGAAAAATAAACAGAGCTGAATAGAAAATTTGACTTTCAAACACAAGAATAAATAGAAGTATAAAAAGGAAAACAGGAAAGGGAAATCATAAGAGACTTAATAAGGTTAAAACTGTTTATATTCCCACATGGGAAGATGATGTTTGTAACTCATAAGACTTTTCTCATTATTAGGGTAGTTAGGAAGAGTACATACAGACAGAGGATACAGGTGTAAGTTGAAGATTAAGAAATCATATCTAAAAAATAAGATTAAGGGGTGAGAGAGGAAGGTAATGGGAAAAAGAAAAAAAGGAGAGATAGAATGGAGTAAATTATCTCACATAAAAGAGGCAAGAAAAAGCTTTTACAATGGAGGGGAAGAGGGGGGAGATGAAGAGGAATGCATGAACCTAACTCTCATCAAATTTGGCTCAAAGAGAGAATAACATACATACTCAATTGGGTACAGAAATCTATCTTACTCTATAGGAAAGTAGGAGGGGAAGGATATAAGAGAAGGGGTCAGGTGTGATAGAAAGGAGGGCAGATTGGAGAAGGGATAATCAAAAGCAAAACATTTCTGAGGAGGGACAGGTGAAAGGAGAGAGAGAATAGAATAAATGGGGGGAATTGAATGGAGACAAATACAGTTAACAAGAGTAACTGAAAAAATTTTGAAGCAAGTTTCTCTGATAAAGGCATCATTTCTCAAACATATACAGAACTGAGTCAAATTTATAAAAAAAAATAAGAGCCATTCCACAATTCATAAATGATCAAAAGATATGATCAATTTTCAGATGAAGTAATCAAAGGCATCTAAAGTCATATGAAAAAATACTCTAACTCACTATTGATTAGAGAAACACAAATTAAAACAATTCTGAGGTACTAGCTCATACCTATTAGATTGGATAACAGAACAGAAAAGGTAAATGACAGATGTTGGAGGGGATGAGGGAAAAATCAGACATTAATGCACTATTGGTGGAATTGTGAACTGATCATATAGAGCAATTTGGAACTATGCCCAAAGGGCTATAAAGCCATATATACCCTTTGAGCTAGCAATACCACTACTGGGTCTGTATACCAAAAGAGATTAAAAAAAGGAAAAGGACCTATGTGTACAAAAATATTTATAGCAGCTCTTTTCCGAGGGCAAAGAATTAGAAATTGAGGCGATACCCATCAATTGGGGAATGGCTGAACAAACTGTGGTATGTGATTTTGAAGAAATACTATTGTATTATAGGAAATGCTGCTCTGGATGCTCTCAGAGAAACCTGGAAAGACTTATATGAGCTGATGCAAAGTGAGATGTACTGTGTACAAAGTAATAGCAATGTTGTAGGATGATAAGCTGTGAATGACTTAACTATTCTCAGCAATACAAGGATCCAAGACAGTTCTGAAGGACTTATGATGAACAATGCTATCTATCCCCAGACAAAGAACTGATGGTATATGAATGCAGACTGAAGCATAATCTTTTTTAAATTCCTTCATTTTTCTTGAGGTTTTTTTGTGTATATTTTCTTTTATAACATGACCATTATAGAAGTTTTTTGCATGACTACACATATATAACTTATATCAAATTGCTTGCCTTCTCAATGTGGGGTGGGGAGAGGAGAAATGGAGTGAATTTGGAAATCAAAGTATGAATTGTAAAATTGTTTTTACATGTAACTGCGGAAAATAAAATACTAAATAAAAAATAAAAATAAAAATGTTAAAAATTGTTTTCATATGTAAGTGGGGGAAATTTTGAAAAGAAATAAATGCATTAATGAAAAAAAAGAAGAGTGGCTTGCCTTGACAACATACACACAGAAGATCTGTGCTAGGAATCACACAATTTTGAAAGCAATTGGGATGAGTTAATCAGATATTTACTTTGTTTAAAAAAATCTTATAGCCTAGTTTTCTCTACTTTACTCAGGCTGGTGGTGCAGTGGCCACTCAGGGTCATGAGTTCATTACTACTTAACCTGGGAGGGGGGTATTACCACTTGTCTTTTCCTATGCATTGCCACTGGACTCTGATGACTGGAGGAGAGAGTGAGGCTGACCACTTTGAACAGCTCTGCCTCACTTAAATACAATTCACTTGCAAGTCAAGACATCCTCCTCCTGATGTCACTGGTCCTCTTCAAGAATGAAGGACAAACAACAGTCAACATGGGCATTGTCACATGATATGTTTCTTGCCTGGGTTGCTTTGTAGCTCTTTAGGCATCCCTCCTCTCCTAGGGGCTCACTTGATTTACTGTCAACTCCTGCTAGGCTTAGTCAAGGTGTAGTTCAAGTCCAGAGCTAAAGAGCTACACCAACCTCAGCCTCTATAGTAGCAGGAATTTACAGGTGTGTGTTACCCCATGCATCCAGATTCTTTCTTGAAAATGCGTTTTTTGGAAAGTAAGTGGAATGTGGAGAGAGAAGGCTTAAGTACACCATATACTTAGAAAAAGTGAGAAAGAGGTTACCATTGAGGATCAAAGAGAACTCAAAATGAAGTGAGAACATGGAAGAAAAAGGCTATGTCTTCATCATGTAATAAAAGCAAAAGTAATAATAACTAGTATGTATCTAGTGCTTTATGATTTTTGGATCCCTGCATTAATTATTCTATGTGACCCTCATAATAATGCTGTGAGACAGTACAAATAATGATACTGCCTCCTTTTTAAAGGTGAGCAAACTGAGACAGAGAATGGAGTGAAGTTACTTATCACATAACTAGTGAGTGGCTGAATTGGGATTCTAAGCCAAGTCTCCCAACACAAAGTCCAGTTTTCTTTCTAACACATGGGGAGAGGGGTGCTTCTTATTCACAATTTTGTCTGGCAGTGGACTTGTCTGGAACTAATTACTTTGTTCTATAAATATGTTTATTCTTGGAATGAAGACTTAAAAGAAATTGAACCAAACTTTTTTTTTTTACTAAGCCTGGCACCGAATTTAGAATGGATTCCTAAATTAATTTTTCCACTCACTCCTGTCATCTGAAAATATCTAAGGTAACACAATTTCCTACAATTTCAAAACAAATGACTTTGATTCAGCTGGCCCATATTTTCTGCCTTTTAAAAAATTAACTGTTATCACAACTCAATGTGCCAAGTGTCAACCTTATCAAATTCTCCAGTGCCCAAGTAATGAATGTAATTGCTTCCTCTCTATAATATATTATACATAATTGGCTTCCTATCACAAAACAGCTGGAAAGTATCCACAAATTCTGAAAGAAATTATATATTTACAAGTAGATCAAATGGTATAAATATGTTATTTCACTTGATAGGAAGTTGAACCAAAATTCTGAAAATCCCTGTTGCTACCAGGCACCTAACAAAGAAAATAAATGCAAAAGGCCATCAAGGTGATACAGGGGTTTTCTTTTGTGTCTCTTTTCCATTTTTTTAATTTTAAGAAGTAGAAATTCATTTGGAGATTTACTCATGTAAAAACCTTGGTGGTGACATTTAGGCTCTCCCTCTTCCTCTGGCAGAATAATCATAAGAGCCACCAGAATCTGTTTCAGTCTCAAGAAACCTGATAATGCATAAGGTGTTTACAATGGCAAGACTTTTAAAGCTACCCTAAAAGAAGGTAGCTGAGCAGAAAAGGAAAACAAATCATGGGATTTGAGCTCCAGTTCTGCTGTGCTCTGACTTTGGGAACATCTCCTCTACAGGCCTAAGTTTCCTCATCACTTTCTCTAAGTATGTGGTATACTCATGCTTTCTCTCTCCACAACTCACATACTTTCCAAAAAACTGTATTTACAAGAAAGAATCTGGATGCATGGGGTGGCACACACCTGTAAATCTCTGCTACTATAGAGGCTGAGGTTGGTGGAGTTCTTCAGATCTGGACTTGAGCTACAACTTGACTAAGCCTAGTAGGTGCTCACAGTTAAGTTAGGTGAGCCTCTAGGAGTGGAGGGATGCCTAAAGAACTGCAAACCAACCCAGGCAAGAAACATATCATGTGACAATGCCCATGTTGACTGTTGTTTGTCCTTCATTCTTGAAGAGGACCAGTGACATCAGGAGGAGGATGTCTTGACTTGCAAGTGAATTGGATCTAAGTGAGGTAGAGCTGCTCAAAGTGGTCAGCCTCACTCTCTCCCCCAGAGTCATCAGAGTCCAGTGGCAATACATAGGAAAAGACAAGTGACAATGCCACCCTCTCATGTTGAGTAGTAATGAACTCATGACCCTGAGTGGCCACTGTACCACCTGCCTGAGTAAAGTAGAGAAAACTAGACTATAATATTTTTTTAAAAATAAAGAATCTGATAAATTCATCCCAATTGCTTTCAAAATTGTGTGATTCCTAGCACACATCTTCTGTGTGCATGTTTTCAAGGTAAGCCACTCTTCTTTTTTTTCCTTCATTCATTTATTTACTTTCAAATTTTCCCCCAGTTACATATGAAAGCAATTTTTAACTTTTTTTAGATTTAAGATTGTCAAAAGGCATGTATATAAGTACATATGCATATATATTAACCCCAGATTTAATTCCACCTTTTTCAATAGATTTTTATATCTGCTGAATTCTCTCTGAGATGAAATATAAATTATCCTATTTCAAATATGTATCTGACACCTTTATTGTTTGTATGGAATCTGAGAATCCTTTAACCCACATTGGAGGTAATGAGAAATTGGAGGGGGAAAGGAAACTGATTCTTTTAGGTTCACAACCCAGGATCAATCAGGTCAACATGAGCCTAAAGGTTTAGGCAGCCTGTGCAGCTAGAAAGGACAATAAAATAACAAAGAGGATATCCTGACTAAGTCAAGAATAGCAGGAATTCAAACTGAAAACATGTCAATAGGAGGAATTCCTGGACCAAGTGTCAAAGACCTGATGGATCAATAGGCACTGGAGGCTCAGAGCATTAAGAGACAGATCTTCAAGGTGAAGGAAAATAGCCAAACTTTATTCTTCACTGTTACCATGAGTTATGTGGACTGTGCATGTTCAGAGAAGGATTGATTTTCTAATCATAAGCACTTCTTTTTCATGGATGGAGAGTTGGGGCATCAGTGTGCAGTACTGTACTGTACAGTACTGTATAAGTCACTAGACAAGGTTGTGCTCACCAGTGAAATGAGTTGCTTGACTTTCTAGCAACCCTATTTTTTTTAACCAATACGGGAGGTGTTCTACTATAAGTAAAAAGGACTGTAAAAGTTCCTGGTAAAAATTAGTCTCAGTGGAGAAAGATGATTTCTTTTGACTTTTTTATGGATTTGGATACAAATTGTGTGAGTGAGATCACTCCTAGGTTAAATAAATTTGTACTGTATTTGACAAACTGTTAGTCTGAGAGATTGTATGAGAACTAAAGGCCCTTTCCTTTCACAGTCTGGCTCCAACTTCTTTCCAGATCGATTTTAGTATCTCTCATCCCAATGTACTCTACATTCTAGCCAAAATGGCTTACTTAGTGTTACCCATCTGTGACATTTCACCTCCTATCTCTATGCGTTAGCATAGGCTTTCTTGTATTACTGGAATAAATGACCTCTTCTTTGCCTCGTGGAATCCTGGATTCCTTCAAATACCACATCTTATAAGGACACCTATCCTGATCCAGTAGCTAATGCCTTCCCCACTCTGGAAATTATTTCATGTCTACTATTATGTGAACAGCTATTTCTTCAAACTGAATGTAAACTCCTTGAAGGTAAGGACTGCTTCATTTTGTGTTTGAATATCTTGTACCTTGCACAGTCTCTGGCATTTAGCTTTCAAAAATTAATAAGTAACTGACAAAATAATGAATTTGACTAATTTTACTTGGAATCAGGGGCAATGTCTAAGAGAAATGACCAGAAGTTGCAAAGGGAGAGACTTCAGATTGATATAAGGAAAAATGTCTCCATAATTATAGCTGACCATAAAAGGAATTCTACTTTAAGGAGAACTGTCAGGCAGAAAGGCCTTGGCTGGAATCATGCAGAAGTGAATTTTACTCAGGGACAGGTTGTATAGATGGCCTTTAAAGTCCATTCTGAGTCTGATATTCTATACCATCTACAATGCATCTTATTAACAGCCTACCTTAATGCTGTATTCTGCCCATTAGCCCGGATACTTCCCCCTTTAGCCCATTGATAGATGGCCCTGATGACTTCTTGAACCTCTACCAACTGCCCACTGACTTTCATGGATGATGCTCCACCAATCTGTATCAACTTCTTCCTGTTTGGATCTTCCTAGGATGTTGGCATTACACTTTGTCCACTTTTTATCTAACCACTCTGATATTCATTCATCCTTGCTACTGAAGGCCAAGGAAATTTGGTCCCATGGTTAGCCATTGCCAAATTTTAAGTTCAGCTTAACTTTAGTGTAACTTTACCTCATTTTTTTTCAGAGTGAACCATATGACTGGAAGGCAAGGCCATTTGAATTCCTGGGCTTCTATTTAAAAAGGAGTCTGAGTATAGTGGTTTTTTCTTCTCTACTTCCCATAAGCTACAATGTTTTTGTACTTCTTTGTACTTCTCTATCATGCTTTCCTTCCCCAGGAAACTCGTTATTGGGAAATCTCCTTAATTTTAGAGCCTTTCCTTAGAGATTGTATCCAATTTATTATGTACATATTTTGCTTCTACTTAGTGGTTTGCATGTTCTCTCTTCTATTGCCTAGAGAGCTACTTGAGAGCAAGAGCTATTTTTGTCTTTCTTTGTATTTCTAGCACTTAGCATCATGCCTGGGACATAGTAGACATTTAATAAATGCTTGTTGACTTGATTTCACATTAGAAAGCACGCTGAATAAGCTAGGAAAATGCATAAAGGAGTACAATCAGGTTGGTTAAGAGTTTCAAGTTCATAACATATGAGGATCGTTTGAAGGACAACAGTGATATTTAGGAAACAGAAGGAAAGACTTAGGAGAAGAATCATAGAAGTCTTTAAGTACTTGAAAAACTGACATAGAATGAAAATTATACCTGGGTTGCTTGGTCCATAAAGCACCAGTTGGAATGTGAATAATATTTGCAAAAAAGGCACATTTAAATTATCACCTAGATATCTCTAGGGCTTTCTCTAACTTGACATTTTCAAGCAAATGTTTGATGATCACTAGCTGAACATGTTGCAGAAGAACTCTTATTTAAATATATTTTTGTATTAGATGGCCACTGAGCTCCCTTACAACTCTGATATCATGTTATTTCTGCCTTTAATCAAGGTTTGAGAATTATGTTTCCTTGCATTTAAAAATTCTGCTCCCCCTGTACATTACTGCCCAGTGAAAACATTGAGCTTTTCCTCTAACACAAGCATCTTGTCCTAATATACATACATGCATATGTATTAATACATATACACATTCTGTATATGTACATGTAGAATTGTGTGTCTATGAATATGTACTTTAATACAAATTAAAATTGTTTCTTATTGAATTCCCATGTGTTGAATTCTAGATGATTGCTTGTTTTATCCCCAGTCACAACTCTGTCTCCTGCTTAATCTTCTTTGGACATAAAGGGACTCAGTATCTTCTGGCTAAAACTGTTTTTCATACAATTCCTTAGAGAAAATCATGGGAAGATCATTATGGATTTTACTGGTTATCTAAAAAAAATAGTGAAACAAATTTTGCTTATCTACACAAGAAAGAACAAAGGCTCAGTGATCTGGAGTTGAAAGGAACCTCAGAAGTTACACTGCCCAGATCACTAATTCTCTAGATATGGAAACTGAAACCTAAGAAGATAGAGTACAAACTGTGGTAGTAGTGGTGGTGGTGGTGAGGCAGTTATCAATTTAGACAATATATATAAATGAGTGCCCAGAACTAAAATGTTCATCTGGCCTTATAAAGGTTTTCAGTCTCTCACTTGATTTGTTCTTCCTCTTTAACCCATGGGTAGCTTATTCAAAGTCCTTCACAGAACAGTGAAATTTACAGTAATGGCTAATTAAACCTTTTGGATGGAAATCTCTTCATCAAATGGCACATTGATTGGAAACATATGTTTGGCTGGAATATTTCATGGACAGATTTGGTTTCCTCATTAAGAAACTAACACCCACACCCACATGCAATAATCGAATGCTTCCAAAATGTGTTTGGATAATATTGTAGTAGTCGACTCTATCTAATCATCAGTGAAGTACAGAAGTCAATAAGATCCACTGAGTACTCACTTTTGTAGAACATATTCCTAAAGGTGATGTAGGAGTTGTTTGTTTGTTTGTTTGTTTGTTTTTAATGGAGTTTTTATTCCTGATAAGCTGGTGAAGTGGAAAGAATGATGGGTTTGGGATCAGTGGAACTGGATACAAATTTTGTCTCTGACATTCACTCTGAGAGCTTGGATAAATCACTTAACCTTACTACACCTCAGTTTCTATGCCTGTAAAATGAGTAGGTTAGATTAGATGACTTCTAAGATGTTTTCACACTCCATCTGATCCTCAGGGATTTTATAATTTAATTGGGGAAGATAAGACAAAAATGAAAATGTTTCTAAAATATACAGAGAACTCAACAAGAGTTGATAACCATATTGTATACGTGTGTGTCCATGTGTGTATTTACAGGTAAGGGAATATAAAAGAGACATAGAATAAAGAAAAAGTGAGAGTCAAGAGGCAGCATCATCCAAAGGGAAGATGACTGTCTCTAGAGTCAGAGGATCTGGGTTCAAAGCCTACTTCTGATGCTTACTAGTTATATGAGCTCAAACAAGTAATAATCTCCCGAAGCTTCAGGTTCCTCATCTGTAAAATATGAATGGACTCTAAAGTACCTTCCAGTTTTATATCTATGATCCTCTGGATGGAATTTTGAACTACATTTTTAAGAAGTACATAATTTGTGAGGAGAAGGGGTAGGTTATTTGCAAGGAGGTCAAAACAGGTACCAACCAAACAGGTTGAAGTGGATAGTGTGCATAAAGTAAGAAAAAGTGGTTTGAGATGATAAATGATTTTGAGCACCAAGCTAAAGAATTTGCTTTTGATTTAATCAAGTCCAGTTCAATTCAACAAATAGTTATTAAATACCTGCCACAGTACAAGATGCTGGGTTGGGTACTGTGGGTAAGGTAAGAGGAATGAGATATGCACCTTTGCTTACAAAAGTTTATGATGTTGTTTATCATTCATTCTTGTAGAGGACCAATGACACCAGGAAGGTGATGTCATGACTTGCAAGTGAATTAGATTTAAGTGAGGCAGAGCTGTGCTAAGTTATCAGCCTCACTCTCTCCTCTGGAACTAACTGTCCAGTGGCAAGACACAGATCAGGATGACTGGAGATGGCCCCAGATGCCGTGGAAGACTTTGGCCTCTTTAAGCTAAGGTCTTTCCAATATCTAAGTTTATCTGAGGCAACATCCATTCAGAGATTAAGGCTAAGTAAGAAATGAGGCAAAGAATGGCCTCTTTTACCTAGTCAAAATAATTTGATCTGGAAGGGGGATTCTGGATAAAACAGAAACAATTGCTATTTATACTCACTCTGAGCCATCAGAACCCAATGACCAAGTGAGACTTGGGATGGGACCTATTGTTGGCCAATCAATGAGGGCCAGAGTGATTTGGGTTTAAGGTATAGTCTTTTAAAATAAAGAAATCTAGCCCATAAGCCGTAAGATACCTTGTGAGGCTTCAGTGATCAAAATTTATATTCCACTGGGCAGAGTACTTGCAGGTAAGAGTATGATTCCATATTAGGACAGAAGAAGAGGATAGGGAGAGGAAGAAGGGAGAGAAAGAGAGGAGAGAGGGGGAGAAGGAGGGAAGGAGGGAAGACAGGCAGGCAGGCAGGAGGGAAGGAAGGAGCTGCATTACTTAATTGGAACTGACCAGTTGGGTGCCCAGTGGGGCAGCTACTACTACTCAGGCTGTTGTTTGTCCTTTGTTCTCAAAGCAGACCAGAACATCAGGGAGGTGATATCATGATTTGCAATTGAATTGGATTTGAGTGAGCCAGGCTGTGCAAAGTCACCAGTTTCACTCAACAAATTGTACAACAAATTCAACAAATAGTTATTAAATACCTAGTACAATGTAAGACATTGGACTGGTTACTGTGGGTAAAGTAAAAAGAATGAGATATGAATAATTGCATGTAAAAGTTTATGCTCTAGAAGGGAATGGAAGGATAAGAAAAACCAATATGAAAAATAATATAATTTAATACAGTGGAAAAAGAGCTTGATTTGAATCCTGGCTGTGCTATATACCTACGATTTTTGGTATATCTATCACCTAATTTCTTTAAATCTCAGTTTCTTCATCTTTAAAATAAGGAGATTGGACTGGATGATCTTTAGGAAGCGTCCAGCCTTAAATCTTTGTTTCTACAGTAAATTCCACAGGAGAAGTACAAAATATCACTCTAGGTATTCAAAGGAGAGAGAGATCATATCTAGTTGGAGTGATAAAGAAAGGTTTCATGAAAATGGTGTCATTTGAAGTGATCTATAAATGAAGTATTGACAGAACAGGGATACCGGTAAAGAGAAATGCATGAGCAAAGGGTAAGCATTAGAGACAGCTGAAGTTTTGAGGCTGGATGACTTTAAGATTGCTTGTTCTATGAAGAGAAATTGGGCAAAGCTGTTTTTGAGGGAGATGATTTTAGTGTGTATCACACATGATAGTATTTTTTAAGTATCTTTTTATCAAGGAGGTAGAATGAAATAATGGAGAGATAGAGAGTAATGGGACCAAAGTGACAGTGAAACCTGCATTCACAGGAGTAAAAGCTCTCCCCCAAACCCCTCCAAATACCTGTAAAAATGTCTCTAAACAAATTCTAGAGCAGCAGAACCCACAAAAAGACAGAGTGAAATGAATTTCCCCCCCAAGACAACCTGAATGTTTGATTAGAAAGGTCTATCATGCCAGGCTGGGAGAGAAAAGCAGTTCAGCAAGGACATGTAGGCAAAACAGGCTTCAGCAAACCTGGAGCAAGCCTCAGGGGACTCAATCACAGGCAGCTGTAGTGGTTTCCAGACTTCTCAACCCACAAATGCCAAAGACAACTTAGGAAGTCAGTAGGAAAAGTCTGTGACTGTGGTGAGAGAGAAGCTCAGTCCCAGGCCCAGTCTCAGTGCAGCTCCGGGGTGGCAGCTGCTTCCAAAGCTCCCAGCCCACAGACTGAGGGGGAATTGAGTGGAAACCTGTATTCACATAATCATAGAATCTAATCATTGAACTCTCAAGATTCATTTTATCCAACCTCTACCCAAGCAGAAACCCTTCCCCTACTGCTACAGTTTCCCTGACAAGTGGTCATCTAGCCAAAGGTCAAAAACCTTTCTTAGAAGGAGAACCCAATTTCCTCAGAAAGCCCATGCTATTCATGACTAGATCAAATTGTTAGGAAGTTTTTCCTCATGTTGAAACAAAATATTCACAATTTCCAACCTCTGCTTTTAGTTCTGTCCTCTGAGACAAAACAGAATACATAGTATAGTGAAATAGAAAAGACAATGGGTTAGGATCTCAGTTAAAATCTTAACTTTGCCACTTATTACCTATGTGGGCTTGATAGAAAACCACTTAAACTCTATGGCCTGAATTCCTCAACTGCAAAATAAGATGAGCAGGCTAGATGACATCAATGGTCCCTTTAAGCTCTACATCTATTAAGTCCAATGATTGATGTGTCAGTCTTTAAAATACTTGAAGATAAAAGGATTATAGATTTGGAGCAAGAAGCACTTTTACCCCAATTGTACAGATGAAGAAACTAAGACCCAGAAAGCTTAAATGACAGGTAGAAAGTGGCAGTGGCAGAGTTTGAACTTATATCCCCTGACTCCAGAGGTACTCTGCTCTAAGCTAAATGCCCTCTGTCCCTTTACCATTCTGTGGAAGGGATTCCTGCTCATAGGTATGGTCTTGAGACCTCTCACAATAAGAGTTGCCCTCCTCTTGATGAGGTCATTCAACAACATCTTTCCTAAAATGTATAACACAGAACTAAACACAATATCTCAGATGGTGCAAGTGGGGACAGAATAGAGCAGGACTCTTTTCTCCATTATTTCATATATTATGTCTCTGTTAAACAAACCTAAGATCACTTTAACTTTTTTGGCTACCATGATACACAGAGGAATCATATTGAACTCACAGTCCGTTATAGCTCTCAGATCTTTTTTGAATGAACTGTAGCCAAGCTATACTTCTCCAATCCTGTATGTTACACAGTAACTTGATATTTAAATCCATGTTGCATATCTCCCTATTAAATTTCCTCTTACTAAAGTTAGTCCATAATTCTAACCTATCAAGATTTTTAAAAAATCTGGATCTTATTACTTAATTTAGATTATTACAGTTTTCTATTTCCCAGTTTTGATATACTTACCAGCTACTGACTTTATCCATACCATTGGCAAAAAAGAAATGTTGACTGTCACAGGACCATGGACAGAACCCTACAGCACTCTAAATAAGCTCTATGACTTTGATAAAGTCATTTAAATTCCCTAGGATTAAGATTCCTCTTCTGTAAAATCAAAGAATTAGAAAGGACTATTAAAATCATCTACTCCAATCTCATTTTATGTCTATAATAAATTCAACATTCATAGATTTGCATTTTAAAGAGTATTACAGGGGCAACTAGGTGGCACTGTGGATAGATCAATGGGCTTAGAATCAAGAAGACTCATCTTCATGAGTTCAAATCTGGATAAAGATACTTACTAGCTATGTGACCCTAAGCAAGTCACTTAATCCTGTTTGCCTCAGTTCCTCATCTGTAAAATGAGCCAGATAGGAAATGGCAAGTCATTCTAGCATCTCTGCCAAGAAAAACCCAAAATAGGGTCATGGAGAGTACAACAGTAAGTCCAAGATGGTAGATAAAGGGAATTGTATGCATCTAGCAAAAAAAATGATAAAAACTCAGACAATTACAGATTTTATTCAATGAACTTCACCTGTATTCTCAGATGTGATTATGTCTCTCTCCAGGACTTCACTTTCTAAATGAGTGAGATAATATGAAGTTTCAATGATTAGTTTGATAGGGGAATAAGATTCAGTTATAAATATACAACTATTAGACTGTCTTTTTCTAGATAGATTAATACTAATAAGTTCAATTTAGTTCAAATCAGTAAGCAAGGAATAATTCTAAAACTTATTTAAATATTCAAGGCTTTTTTGCTCATGAAAGGTCATGGTGAAGACAGAACAAACTCCCAAATATTAGGGGAAAAAACTAAAAAATCGAATTAAAATAATAGGGATTCAATTTCTAATTCATAAGGAGTTCATCAGACAACCTTCATCTGTGGAGTTTCTAAGCTAAAGGAACTTCATCATTGCCTTCTCTCTCTCTCTCTCTCTCTCTCTCTCTCTCTCTCTCTCTCTCTC
>NW_020954617.1:3048994-3111286 GCF_900497805.2 Vombatus ursinus
TCTCTCTCTCTCTCTCTCTCTCTCTCTCTCTCTCTCTCTCTCTCTCACTCTTTCATCTATATCCAAAGAATACAGTTTGGATGGAGTTTCTTTTAACTAATGCCTCTGAACTAATAACTGTTTGATTTGAATTTAAAAAAAGGTTATTTCAACTACTCACCTCTCAATGTGATAATTCTAGTCCATCTAGTTGTTAAGTGCCCCCACATTCACATGAATTTGGGTACAATAATGCTGCAATTAGTTTCACGGAAACAATGTTATAAAAGGGAAACTATTCAAAGTGTGATAGGGTAAGGAGAAGAAAAGAAACAGAACAAAGAACAGCAGCAAAAATGGAAGATGGAAAGAACTTTGGGTAGATTTGGTCCTGGGAGCAAAAGAGGAAGGGGGGGTCAAAGTTTCTTCACTCTGGTCCTGGGGCAAGGCTGAGCTGGACAAAGGAGACAGTGTGATCTTAGGCACAGGAAAGCCCAAGAGAAGGCAAAGAAACAAGTAAAGCAGGAGCACTGAATAGGACCACTGGTGTCTGGGATTCTAAACACAAACAAGGATCAGCTGAGCCTGGGGAAGGCACAGGACTAGAGTAGGTGAAGTAGAAAGGGTCACTTGAGAAGGTTGGTTATGATATATTTGTGTTATTGCAGAAGGTCCTTGGAGAGACCACTTTATAAAGGTATGCCTGTACCAATAAAGGTGACTTACTGCCTACCCTGAAGGGATAGAGCTATTGGAGAATCTATTTGCTCTGACAGCTTCAAAAGTCAGAGCTAAAACAACTTCTATTCAAACAGCATGGCTACACAGGAGTCTGTGGATTCCTTTTATTAAACCAGTTCTAGGATGTTACCTGTTTTTCGCTAAGGCTGTTACTTTCTAACTTTGTTCTGTTTTGATCTAAAGATTACAATATATTTACTGACTCACTCCACTCTGTATCTGCTACTTTGACTGATTTCAACTCCATGGACTAAAATGCCCCCACAATAGATACCCCTTAGTCTCCTTCCTCCCACCATATTCTTGAGCTTTCCTGCATTGTCTCTCTCCAAAATATAAGCTCCTTGAGGTCAAGGACTGTCTTTCCAAAAAATTATATGTGTGTACATATACATGTATATGTGTCTATAAAATTAAAATTAATATATCCCTAGTGCTTGGCACATAGTAGATTATTAATAAATGTTGATTGGATTGGATCACTCACAGTGTGAGGATTGATATGCCTTTGATGTGAACTATGAATGTTGATTTGTACCTCGTAATCTCCATTTTCCTCATCACCATGGATAGGGCAAAGTCATCCTAGGGAAAAAAAATAACTTTGACTTCAGCGTCCTCCCAACTCTCTGTTAGCATCTCTTTCCCCAAAGTCTTACTCTTGCTCTCTGTGGCCCACCACCCTCAAGCTTTCTTCTTCTGTATTTCTAGGACTTCACACTAAACTGCTCCCCTTATTTCTTTGCCAAGATTCTTCTCATATTCTGATCATTCACTTTTTCTTCCCCCATATTATTAATTGTCTTGATATAGTTTTTTGCAGATATTACACGCATCTCATTTGGTGCTTCACAACAACTCTGCGAAGTGGGTACCATAATCCTCATTTTATAGATGAGGAGTCTGAATTAGTGAATGCCTTCTAATTCCCAAATTTATAGTACTTTCTAGAATTCCATGTTACTTATTTAAACATACCTTTGTCATTTAATTCCTACAAGATCACAGATTTAGAGCTAGAAGGAACCTTGAAGAGCATCTAGTCCAATCTATATTTTTTTTTAACAAATGAGAAAACTGAGGTCAAAAGAAACAGAATAATTTTCTCAAGGTCACACATTTGGCAAGTGGCAAAACCAGAGTCTAATAATGTTTCTTTGATATGGAATCCAGTGTTTTTGATATTGCATTCTGAAAAGTGTGATTTAAGCAATTAATGAAAAGATGCTAATGGTTGATAGTAGCTTCACACCTGGAATATTTGTAGATTAATAGTGAACTCTTAGAGAGATGATATTTTAATTCAAAGTAATTCTGGTTCTAATGGTGGAATTTTGGGGGGGGAACCTGAGAGGGGGAGATATTAATGCTCAGTTACCTATAATTCTATATAGTTGCTCTTATCAAATGCCTTCACACCAGCCTCCCTTGAAGGCTTTTGTTGCTGCGGCCAACCTGACCTGACATAAATTGTTTTTACAGGGATGATTCCTTTAAAAGTAAACATCCAACCAATAGCTCCCTAAAGGAATGGACAGTCATTGTTACCTCTCCATCATAAGTTTGGCACAATGCCTTGCATACAGTAGATCCTTAATAATTGTTTAACTGAATTGATTTTTTAAAATTCTTTAAATTCACTCACACACAATTTAAAAACAGAAACATTAAGTTCTTTTCCCACAAATTCTTATGCTGTTCTGTATGCAGCAGATCTTTAATAAATGTGAACTGACTGCAACCTTGAATGCTCAGACTTCACTATCTAGCATAAGTGTTGAGGCCCAGGATAATGCAAGAGAAATTAGCTATATCTATCACTAAGGCTGTAAAAATGGATTGTTCACTGAAGAAGCTAGTGCTATCAGCTGGAAATGCAACAGTCTGTAGTTCTCCCAATCAGCAGTATAAATCTATTTGGGAAGAATGTCTTAGTGAGGGGGGATTTAAAGAGGAGGGAAGACTGGGAGGAAGAAGGCCGTAGCAGAGTTATGTACTATTCCCCCCCCCAAAAAAATACACTTCTACACACACACACACACACACACACACACACACACAGAAGCAGGATAGGATTTAACCAACTCATTATTGAACATGAAGAGCAGTATGGAGTCTAAGATACTTGGGTGGGTGGGTGGGAATGTATCATCTAGGGCAGAAAGTCTTATCAAGTTAGAGAAACTAT
This sequence comes from Vombatus ursinus, assembly GCF_900497805.2. Lineage (NCBI taxonomy): Eukaryota > Metazoa > Chordata > Mammalia > Diprotodontia > Vombatidae > Vombatus > Vombatus ursinus. The sequence goes on from NW_020954617.1 coordinate 3,051,903, forward strand.
TATAAATAAAATTATGGATTCTTAATGTCTGTGACTGGCTAGCTTAAAGCCCAGTACTAATGAGACCAAGGTCACCTCTCTCAATTCCCAGCAGGCCAGTTAATTTCACTCTTTCCTTGGCCACTGATTGCATTCCTAACCCTGGTCAGCCATCGCTCAAATGCATGTCCTTGATCTTAAAGAGAGACAGGAGAGGTGGTGTGTGTGTGTGTGTGTGTGTGTGTGTGTGTTTTAACTGTAGGAAAAATAACTAAATGCATATTCTGCTGATAGGGTGGTAAAACCTTTATTTCTATGCAGGAATGACAGGATGAGAGAGAGAGAGAGAGAGAGAGAGAGAGAGAGAGAGAGAGAGAGGCAGGGAGAGAAGAAGAGAAAAAGAAAGAAAGAAAGAAAGAAAGAAAGAAAGAAAGAAAGAAAGAAAGAAAGAAAGAAAGAAAGAAAGAAAGAAATCAACTGACTCAAAACTCATGTTTTTCACTTCATTTCAGTTACATAAGGTATTTATATACCCAACTTAAGCAGCAAGAATCTTAAAGGAACAGGGACATTCTAGCCTCCAAAGTTTATTAAGAATATTCAGACAAACTGATATAAATGTTGACTATGACTATAGGAATCCTTCAAAGTCGTGAGGGGATTTGTAAAATAAGGTAATCAGGTTTTTGACTGAACTGTCCAAATGTTTTAGCACTTCATATCCACAGAGGAATTCACCTACTAGCAAAGAAAGGACTCAAACAAAATCATACTAAAGATTTCAACCCTCATCCTTACCTCTGCCTTATTTTGTTTTGAAAAGCCTCAATTTTTTTAGACTGAGTATGGGTTCCATTTGCACATGCTGTATCCCACTCCATGACCCCTGGCATCACATTTTAAATATGTTGTAATTAACAGCAACTAAATTGAAAAAGAGATAGGGAGAGGTACTAGCTATTCAGTTACCATCCCCACTGCTACTCCATTCTTTGTCTTTATTCTGTATGTATTTCTTATATATCTATATGAACACAGGTTATGTTTCCTTCCTCTAGCCAAACTCTACCATGAACATAAAACCTGTAAGGCCATGGCAGTCTCATTTTGGCCCTTAGTTTGTGTACATTGTGTTAATAAATGCTTATTAACTGACTGATTGGTTGGTTAGGCTTTATTCCTTAAAATAAATCTATGCCCTTTAAGGCAGCCCAATTGTCTTCTTGACACAGTTGATAGCAGTTTGATAATCTGTCCACAAATATTTTGATTTCAATATTTTAAAATATATATATACATGTATATGTATGTATATATATATATATATATATATGTAAATACCATTACAGACACTTTAAATTACTTTCTGGATTGCTTTGGGCTATTGAGACAGTTACATAATTAAACAAGCCCATCTCTCTTTGAAGGGGGGGAGGGGCAAAGTGCTAGGTCTTAAAATGAAGAGCATCCACTCTTGAGTTTAAAATCCAGGATGGACATCTCTTAGTGATCTCAGGTATTACCCGACTGAGGTTGACACAATACCTCCAGAGCCAAACAAAGTGCCCTTGCACTCAGAGTTGCCTGCCTTTCTTAATTTCCCATGCTAAGGTGGTTTTCTCTCTAAATGAACAACAAATATAGTGCTCAATAAAATTTGCATAATAGAAGCCTGCAGACATCCATAAAACTGATATGAACATTGATAATTATGGGTTTGGGACTCAGGAGGAACAAATGAATCTAAATATATTGGAATATATAAATGAAGTTAATATTTCTAACCCAGTCAGAGAACCAAATGGCAGGTACACTTGATATATTTCTCTTTAATACATTATTTACTAAAGTATCTTCTGCCTAAAATGGTTAAAGTAACATTTTTGCTTTTTACAATTACTAGAGGAAAGGAGCAAAATTTCTAGAGGCTAGCTAAGTCTCTTCAACCCAAACTGAGCATTTTGGTTCAATTGTATTATCCTATCTATTCTCTGAAGCATTAAATCCCAAATCAGGGAGAGGGGGTAGAAAAAGGAGAGTAGGGAAATGGAAGAGGAAAAAAAAAACTTTTGCATGGAAATTCACAAAGGTATGAAACTTAGGGAAAATAAAGCCATTGCAAGAAGCTCGGCCAAGGGAGAATAGGTTCTCTACTCCTCAGGGCTACAAGAATAATGTAGTATCCATAAAAGAGAGAGATTGTAATAAGACATACATGAGATTAAGAGCAAGGCTATTACTCATATTTTATTTTATTTTCATCTTGAATTGTCATTGCAAAGAAAGAAAGGGAGGAAACATTTAAGTATTTACTATGTGTCAGGCACTTTCCTTGGGTACTTAGAAAGTGAGCAAACTTTCTCTTCCATTGAGACTGGCAATTATTCTGAAATATATAGTCTTTGAAAACTGCATGGAACACCTAGAGCCTAAGTGCCATGTTGCCAATGTGTGTCTTTGGTGGAACTTGAACCCAGGTCTTCCAGATCCTGAAGCCAGATTTTTCTCCATTGTATCAGATTGCATCTTAAATTTGTATATACCCTCCAACAACTGAGAGGTAAAAGTATCTACTCAGGTCTCACAGAAGAGATCAGATACCTTTTGCATACCATTATTTGGGCAATTTTTTTGTTATTTCTTCCTCCCATGGGACTTCCATCAGTGAAGGAGTCATCCCGGTTGATGGACCAGTAGACACTAAGTGTCTACATAGTACTAGGAAACTGGTCTTGACCTGATGAGGATCAGTGCCTATGCAGGAAATAGTGTCAACCCTCATTGTAGCCTTAAAGATCTTGGTGTTTTTTGTTCCTACTTTTTGTCACTTTTTTAAAATAGACAAACCTACTAAGATTTGGAAAAAATGGCACAGCATCCCCTACTTTACATATCAGATCATTTAGATACAGAACTTGGTCCTTTCCAAGAAAGAGAGGCAAAATCTAGGATTTCAGGGCTTTTTAAAAATCCCTTATTCAGTCACTCTTTCAGGGGACTTTTATGTAATTGGGCTGTGTGTTGCTGTTGTTTGTTTGTTGCTCACTTTTTATTTCAGTTTTCCTTTACCTCCTTCAATCGAATCCAATAAAATCCAACCCAGTTAACATTTATTAAGTGCCTACTAAGTTCCAGGCACTGTGCTAATAACTGGGGATACAACTAATTAAAAAAGACAGTCCCTGCCCTCAAGTAGCTTACAATCTAAATGGGAAACAATACCCAAAAGGAGGTAGAAAAAAAGTGGGGTGGGGATAGTACATCAGGTGGCATCTTGTTCAAAGGAATTGAAACTAAGCAGAGTAGCAGATAGTGCCTTTGTCAATCTTCTTGCATCCCCCAAGGTCAGAGTTGACCATCTAGAACCCAAGAGTTATTTAAGAGGTAGAAGTTTCTCTGCAAGATCTTAAGAACCTTACCAGCAAGGGATAGGATATGTTTAGTGGGAAGAATACCCAGCCTCCCTTAAATTCATTCAACTTAGGTTAGATTTCTTTTCTTTTTTTTCCATAAAGGTAAAGAAAAATATCCTTGAGACTTAATTGACTCAGAGGCCTAAAGATTCAGGCCAGTGATATAATTTTCTGGTGCCCTGAGTGCAAACCACCATTAGGCACTTCAGCTTCTCATAGATTCTCTGCTAGTGGAAAAACTATTGGCATTTCAGAGACAGGGAGACTTTGCTCAGTTGGATCAATTTGTGGCCTCATTGAACATCCTTATTCAATCAATCAATAAACATTTATTAAATGTCTATTATGTGTCACTGCACTGATATCTGGGAATTAAAAAAGAAGTCTCTGCCCTCAAGGAGCTTACAATATAATGGGATAGAGAAGATGCAAACAAGTATATACAGAGCAACTACAGGACAAATAGGAAATAATTCATGGAGGGCAAGTACTAGAATTAAGAGGGCTTGGGGTTATGTTCCTATAGATGGTAGGATTTTAGTCAAGACTTAAAGGAAGCCAGAGAGATCAATAAGTAGATGGAAGGAGGGAGAACCTTCCAGGAATGGGGGACATCCAGAGAGAATGCCTAGGGGTGCAAGATGGTGTGCATTATTCATGAAACAGCCAGGAAGCTAGTGTCACTGGATAGAAGAGTATGTATTGGGGAGTATGGTATAAGACGACTGGAAAAGAAAAAAGGAACAAGGCTAACAAAGGCTTATTAAATGTCCTTTCCTGCTATGACTAAGTAAACTTCTCTTTGCTAAATACAGAATAATAAAGGAGCATCTCATTTCATTCAAATAATTAACTTAAACTAATAAATGATTGGTCTGAATCAGACCTAGTGGAGAACAAATGAGAATTTAGAAAGCATGAATTTTCAGTACTAAAGGTGGCAATTATTAATCGTGTGGCCGTGGAAAATGTATGTGACTTCTGGGAGTCTCATTTGCCTCATGAGTAAAAGGAAGATGGATACCTACTTTACAATTTCACAGGAATTTTTAAAGTCACTCTGCAAATCTTAAAGTGATGTATAAATGTCAATAGTCACCATTATTGTATAGTTGGGCAATGGAGATAGGAGCTTGACTTGTGATTTTGATGGTGTAGACCTGTCTTAGATGAGGAAACTTCTTTTACCAATGGAAGTCAATACCTTCTCATAGTCTTAGTGAGTTGGTTAGAGTACTGACACATTAAGAGACTTGATATACATATATATATATATATATATATACACACACATACACACATATGTATATATACACACACATAGATGCATATATGTGTGTGTGTATGTATGTGCATATATATATATATTGAGAGAGAGAGAGAGAGAGAGAGAGAGAGAAAGATTTTTACCAGGCAATTCTTCCTCATTTCACTCTGCTACATCTTTAGATATTGGCCAATATTATTCTAAAAATATTTATGATAAAAACCTATTGGAATTCTGCTCATTGTAACACAAATGTAGATATGACCAGAGTTTCCTGAAACAACTACACGTGGGAAAAGCCTGATACAGCATGCTTAGTGTCTAACGTGAGGATTAGGGCTCCTACTTGATACCACCTTTATGAAAACATTAATTTTATTAGGTATTGAAGGATACAGTTTTTAAATCTCTTCAAGAAATGTCCAAGAGCATGTAAATGTTTAAATGATGATTTAATGCATTTTTAAAACCTACAACAAAAATATTCATCATTGAATATACAGAATGGCATTATTGTGGGTCTTGAACTGAATAATCAGGGAGTGTTGATTCCCTGAGGCAAACTATAAAAGGTCAGTGACCATGTTCTTCTTTGAGTGCAAGGAATGTATGTAGTTCAGAAGGCAGCCATCAATGACTAACTTGATTTACATTCTCACGGCGATGTCATTTAAACAAGATCAATACTGTCTTCCCAATATGCTAATGTAGCTGAATTGTACATACTCCATAAGAAAGTATTTCTGGTAGGAAGAAGGAAATGAACATGTCAATTGGAAATCATCATTAAGATGACTCATGCTTTGGGGATTTATCACCATTGAGAACAAAACATTTCAGAAGTAGGAGGAAGATTGAGTTAGGGAGTATTATTGCTATACTTACCTATATGAAGACTATTAAACATTGCCATTTTTAGGGAGACTTTTTTTAAATCTACAGTTACAATGGATCCCTGAAATGTGATAATGTGGCAAAAGCCAAATAAAATAGTCTTGAGGGCACAACTACATCTGTCAGAACACCTGAATAGTGAAATAATTGCACCAGGTTATATGTATTCATTTCATAGGTTTGGAGGGTTTTTTAGTTTGTTTTAGAGGGGAGGAAACTTGTAGGGCTGAGGTATGAGAAATGTAGATTCATTTAAATAAGAATATGAATGGGGCACATTTTATTTTTTTATTAATTTATTTTGATTTATCAATAATCACTTCCATATGCTTTTGAGTTTAAAATTTTTCTGCCCCTTCCTCCCCATCACCCTCCCCAAGACGGCTCATAATCTCATACAGGCTATACATTCACATTCATATTAAACATATGTTCACATTAGTGATGTTGTAAGTAGAAATTAAAACCAATAGGAGGAACCATCAGAAAGAGGAAACAAAACTCAATGGAGGAGGAAAAAAATGACAATTCGGCTTCCATAGTTCTTTCTTTGGGTGTGGATAGCATTTTCCATCACAAGGAAGGCCTCTGGAGATGTCTTAGATCCTTGTATTGCCAGGAAGGGTTAAGTTTATCAATATTAGTCATCACACAACAAGGCTGTTATTGTGTACAACGTTCTCTTGGTTCTGCTCACTTCACTCAGCATCAGACCATACAAGTCTTTCCAGGTTTTTCTGAAATCAGCCTGTTCATCATTTCTTATAGTACAATAGTGTTCCATCACATTCATATATCACAACTTGCTCAGCCATTCCCCAGTTGATGGGCATCCTCTCAATTTCCAACTCTTTGCCACCACAAAAAGAGCTGCTATGAATATTTTTGTACATGTAGGTCCTTTTCCCATTGGTGTGACCTCTTTGGGATATAGCCCTAGAAGTACTATTGCTGGGTCAAAGGGCATGCACATTTTTATAGCCCTTTGGGCATAGTTCCAAATTGCTCTCCAAAATGGTTGGATCATTTCACAACTCCACCAACAACGCATTAGTGTTCCAATTTTCCCACATCTTCTCCAATATTTATCATTTGCCTGTTTTGTCATGTTGGCCATTCTGATAGGTGTGATGTGGTACCTCAGAGTTGTTTTGATTTGCATTTCTCTAATCAATAGGGATTTAGAGCATTTTTTTCATATGACTATAGATGGCTTTAATTTCTTCATCTGAGAACTGTCTGTTCATATCCTTTCACCATTTATCAATTTGGGAATGGCTTGTATTCCTATAAATTTGAATTAATTCTCTATATATTTTAGAAATGAAGCCCTTATCAGAAAGACTGGTTGTAAAAATTCTTTCCTAATTTTCTACCTTCCTTCTAATCTTAGTTGCATTGGCTTTGTGCAAAAACTTTTCAATTTAATGTAATCAAAATTGTCCATTTTGCTTTTTGTAATGTTCTCTGTCTCCTGTTTGGTCATGAATTCTTCTGTTCTCCATAGATCTGATAGGTAAACTATTCCTTGCTCTCTCAGTTTGCTTATAATATCAGCCTTTATATCTAAATCATGTATCCATTTTGATTTTATTTTGGTATATGGTGTGAGATTTTGGTCTATGCCTAGTTTCTGCCATACTCTTTTCCAGTTTTCCCAGCAGTTTTTTTCAAAGAGTGGTTTCTTATCCCGGAAGCTGGGGTCTTTGGGTTTCTCAAATAATATATTACTATAGTCACTGACTACTGTATCTTGCATACTTAACCTGTTCCATTGATCCACCACTCTATTTCTTAGCGAGTACCAAGCAGTTTTGATGATTGCTGCTTTATAATACAATTTAAGATCTGGAAGGGCTAGGCCACCTTCCTCTGCATTTCTTTTCATTAGTTCTCTTCATATTCTGGACCTTTTGTCCTTCCAAATGAATCTTGTTATTATTTTTTCTAACTCTATAAAAATTTTTTTTGGTAGTTTGATTGATGTGGCACTGAATAAGTAAATTAGCTTAGGTAGAATTGTCATTTTTATTATATTAGCTCAGCCTTCCCATGAGCAACTGATGTTTTTCCAATTATTTAGATCTGATTTTCTTTGTGTGAAAAGTGTTTTGTAATTGTGTTCATAGAGTTCCTGGGTTTGTTTCAGGAGGTAGACTCCTAAATATTTTATAATGTCACATATTGTAACAACATATTGTAGGATTATGGTTTTTAATCTAATCTGCTTTATGCTTCCATTTTATGGGAGAGTTTATCCCATTCACATTTACAGTTACGATTACAATCTGTGTCTTTTTCTCCATCCTTCCCCCCACCCCATTTTTGCTTTCTCCTTTCTCCTTTCCCCCCCTCACTAGTGTTTTGCTTTTGACCAGCACCTGCTTGGGTCCCACCTCCTTTCTATTATCCCTTTCCCTTTTATTCCCCTTTACCCTTACTGCTTCTTCCCTCCCTTCTATCCCCCCTCCCTTTTCTTTCCCCTTTCCCATCCTACTACCTATAGTGCAATTTAGATTTCTATACCTAACTGATTATGTTATTCCCTTCTTGAGCCAAATCTGATGAGAGTAAGGTTCAAACAATGCTCATCCCCCTCCCTTCTTTACCTCTGCTCTAATAGGTTTTTGTGTCTTTTCCTGTAATGTAATTTACCCTTGTCTGCCTCCTCCTTTCTCAGTACATTTTCTTATCTCAGTCTAATCCACTTACTTGGATCCATTTAACCCACTTGATTAATTTTTTTTTATCATTACATCAAATCAACTTATATCCACCCCCTGTATGTATACTCCTTTTACATGGTATAATAACAATACAGTTCTCAAGAGTTGCAAGTGTCATCTTTCCTTGTAGGGATGTAAACATTTTGCCCTTATTAACAACATATTGTATCTTTCTGTCCCATTTACCTTTTTATGTCTCTTTTAATCTTGTACTTGAAGATCAAATTTTTTGTTGAGCTCTGGTCTTTTTATCAGGAACATTTGGAAGTCCCCTATTTCATTGAATATCCATCGCCTTCCCTGAAAAATCATACTCATTTTCTCTGGGTAGTTAATCCTTGGCTGCATTCCAAGCTCCTTTGCCTTACGGAATATCATTTTCCATGCCCTACAGTCTTTTAATGTAGAGGCTGCGAGGTCCTGTGTGATCCTGACTGTGGTTCCATGATATTTAAATTGTTTCTTTCTGGCTGCTTGCAGTAATTTCTCTTTAATCTGGTAATTTTGGAATTTAGCTATTATATTCCTTGGCATTTTCAATTTGGGATCTCTTTCAGGCAGGGAGCGATAGATTCTTTCTATAGTTATTTTACCTTCAGCTTTTAGGACTTCAGGGCAGTTTTCCTTTATGATTTCCTGAAGGATTTTGTCCAGGCTCTTTTTTTCATCATGACTTTCAGTTAAGCCTATAATTTTTAAATTGTCTTTCCCAGATTGATTTTCCAGGTCAACTCTTTTACCCATGAGGTATTTTACATTTTCATCCATTTTTTCATTTTTGTGTTTCTGTTTGACTGATTCTTGTTCTTTCATAGAGTCAATAGTTTCCATTTGTTCAATTCTAATTTTTAACATATTGTTTTCTTCTGTTAGATTTTGTGCTTTCTTCTGCAACTGGTCAATTGCATTTTTAAGGGATTTGTTTTCTTCAGTGTACTTTTTTTTCCAGTTGGCCAATTGTGTGCTTTAGGGACTTGTTTTCTTCAGTGTACTTTTTTTCCAATTGGCCAATTGTACTTTTAAAGGACTTCTCTACCTCTCTCATTTGACTTTTAAAATCCTTCTTGAGTTCTTCTAAGAAGGCTTTTTGGGCTTCAGACCAGTTCATATTCCCTTTTGATGTTGCAGATGTGGGTTTGATGACAGTGTTGTCCTCTTCAGAATTTCTGTCTTGATCTTCACTCTACTCATAACATGAATCTATTGTACATTTCTTTTTACTCATGGTGTTTCTTTATTTCCTGGCCTTTAAAGAGACTAAACTCTCCTGCTGGGGAGCAGAGGGCACTGACCCAAGCTTCTTGTGTTGGGAGCCTAGGTCTTGGTCACTGGCTTTGGGAGCTGGGGCCTCTTATGTTGGCAATTGGAGGCTGTAGGGTTCTGGCAGCTTATCTGGTGTTGGGCTGGAATCAGCAATGCTGGGGCTTTCAGGCAAATCTAGGTTGCCTGCTTTTCCTTTCCTTTAGCTTTGTTTAGCTCTTTTTAGATAAGTGCTGCCAAGTGTTTATCTGCCTGGGGCCCCTTGCACTGCTGCCTCCCTTATTTCTGTTGAGGCACTGGAAGACTTCTTTGCTGTAGAATGCCGAGGTACCTAGTGGTTTTCTGAACTGGTTTCCACCAGTTACCTCACCGTCACTGAGGCACTCGGAGGTACAGCTGTTGGCATTTGCCTGCTTCAACACCTGGGTTTCGGGATCTCCTCCTGGTTGACAATTGGAGGCTGTAGGGTTCTGACAGCTTACCTGGTGTTGGGCTGGAATCAACAAGGCTGGAACTTTCGGGCACCTGTAGGTTGCTTTCTTCAGCTCCTTTCAGACGAATGCTGCCGGGTGCTTATCTGCCTGGGGCCCTTTATAGTGCTGCTTCCCTTATTTTTGCAGAGGCACTGAGAGACCCGTTTGCTGTAGAATGCCAAGGCACCAGAATCTCCTCCTGGTGTGCTAAAGTGGGTTTTTCCACTAGCTGGCTGGGCAACTCCTGTTTCGTACTGCTCACCTTCCCCCAGGGTAAGAGGGGGCCTGTTAATCCCTCTAGCTACCTGGGCTACTGCACTGGTGTACCCCATCTTTCTTCTGGTTCAGCTGTTCCAGGGTTTTTTCTGGGGTGATATTTTCTGGGTTTTCAGAGGTTGATAGGGGAGGGTGAGAGCGACTACCTTTTTACTCCTCCATCTTGCCTCCCGGAAGCAGAAGATCTTTTTTTTTTTAAATCTGGATTTCTTGGGAAGAGTGGAAGAGTATAGGGCTGCTAGGCATTGCAGTGGACAGAGTGCTGGCCTTGGAGTCAGAAGGAAATGAGTTCAAATCTGGCTTCAGATACTTATTATCTGTGTGACCCTAGGCAATCACTTAATCCTTTTGGCCTCAGGATGTAAAATGAGCTAGAAAAGGAAATAGCAAACCACTCTAGTATCTTTGCCATGAAAACACATAAAGGGAGTCACAGAGTCAGACATGACTGAAAATGATTAAGCAACAACAAAGAAGAATGTGGTCACCTAATCCAAAATCCATTGTGATTTAGACTCTGCACACTCCTTAAGAATATCAATTCTCAGTTTCTGAACTGTAAAAAGCAAGTACCTTACCTACTTATAATCTTAGCACATAAATGCCTATAGATCAAGGAAAAATAATCCAAACTAAAAAGTAGAGTATCCCTCTAACCTACTCTTGTTTACCCCTACTTAAATCTTTTGCTAGTGTTTCTAGAAAGATTCACACTGTATTTCTAAGACTACCTTACATTCAGTGATAAAAACCAGTTGATTTTTCTAAAGGATGGTTTATTACTAATTTTATTTTTTTTTTATGTTTCACAGATCAAAACTACTTGACTGAGGCTAATGATTGTTGTCGTATTGTGTTCCTGAGATCAATTCACTTTAATTTTTATCCAAACAACATTTTAAGCCACTGGAACCATGTACAGATTCCACCCCAAGGTTTTACAATGTTCCTATAGAACATTAAAGAAGGGATTCATGCTATTCTACTGGGTGTAAGTCTACTAAAATTTTCAGCCTTGAAGATGCAAACAGATGTGAGGTCTATCTGATATTACTACTTCACATCAAATTTAGCCTTAGGGTTCAAAAGTGATTTGCCTTCAAAATTCATAGAAAGCATTGGACTATGTATGGTAGCACTTTTTTTTTAATAGAAAAGAACTGAAATCAAAGTGAATGGCCACTAATTGGGAAGTAGCTAAACAGGCTATGTAATTAATTATTATTACTGCTAGGTAATATTTGGAGGTTAGGGAAAATGAAAGTGAATGAAAGGGCTCTTCTGCCTCCCTCTTGCTGTTCCAAGAAAAACTTTCAGTGGTCTAAGTCTCTACTCAGACCATATTTCAGAGACCTGAACCTCACCAAGACACTTGCATTCAAAGCCAACTGAATCTGTCTCACCAGTGGGTACATGGTCCCCAGTCAGATAACTCATCTTTCTCCAATCTTCATTGATAAAATCAACCCCATAAGATTCCCCCCCCCAATAGATTCAGTCCCTAGCTAGGTAAGAAGAACCAAGCATTCGGGACAGATATTTAAACTCTGATTCATTTATTCCCATGTTTACCAAGCTAGTTACTTGTATCCTCCAATGCACTCCTCTCCTACAAACACTTAATTAGCACACATGAGTCACAGATCACTTACAAATTGTAGTAGTTTATATGAGACAAAATCAGGAAATACAAAAGTCTACAAGAAATAGTGAAAATCAAGTAAAAAGTGGCTGCCTGCTACAGACATGGGGGCAAATTAGTAAAACTTTTGAAGAGTTTGCATATCTGGCAGTTGGTGTCAGTTCATTCTAACATCTAACACTCTAATGTCATCACAGTTCTGTGTGCTAGAGAGCAGAAGACTGGCTGCTGGAACCATATCTGCAATGCTCAGGCTGATCGCTCAACTCATATTGCAAGACACCTGCAAGATTTTCCTCTCTTGGGGCAGCTAGATGGTGAAGTGGAGAGAGCACCAGCCCTGAAGTCAGGAGGACCTGAGTTCAAATCCAACCTCAGACCAAACACTTGACACGTACCAGCTGTGTGACCTTGGGCAAGTCACTTAACCCCAGTTGCCTTTAAAAATAAAAAGATTTTCCTCTCTTTCATCATGACCTATATGGCCCAAACCATGGGTACTTCAGCTGCAGTTCAGTACATCTCTGCTTTGAACATGGATTAAAAACTCCTGAGGCCACAAACAATGTGGCCACTTAACAAAATTTAGTCCTTCCCAGTGCAAGAAGAGAATACTGAATGTTCAGAATACCATTCATAGAATTCAGCTGGTTTTCACAATTCTTCTCTGTCTACTAGGAAATCCATTGCAATGTGTTTTTATTCATAAATGTAACAGAATACCTTGTAATGTAAGACATGATTAATTTGATCAGTAGAGAAAAGGATGGGAAGACATATAAACTAATGATCCAAATGAAGTAAGCAGACTTAGGAAAATAGTATATACAATGACTACAACAAAATAAATGGAATTATAACATAAAAGTCAACATTAATAATGCAAAAATATAATGAAAAAGTTTAATCCCAAAGAAGAAACAGAATAAGTCACCTCCATATCCCTCATTTCTTTGCAGAAGTGGGGGACTATGGATGTGGAATACCATATATGCCAGACTTTTTAAAAATGTTCGTAAATTTCACTAACCTCTTCCCCCTCTTTTTCATTCTTCGTTATAAGCAGTGACTCTCTGGGCGGTAAGTAGAGAGGAATATATTGGTAAATGTAGATGTTTCAAAACATAACAAAAAAATAGAAATAGGGGCAGCCAGGTGGTGAAGTGGATAGAGCACCAGGCCTGGAGTCAGGAAGACCTGAGTTCAAATCTGGCCTCAGACCAGACACTTGACGGGAATTAGTTGTATGACCCTTGGCAAGTCACTTAACCCTAATTGCCTCACAAAAATAATAGGAATAAAAGCATCATAAGCAAACCAGATAAGGCCATTCCAATTCCCCTTTATTCCTACCTAAAACCTTTACATGGGATCTTTTCTTAGCTTTCCTCAAAATGAGCAATGATATGGTGCCCTACACCTTGATTCTGGAGTTTCCTTGGCATTCAGCAGCACAAGTTCCAATGCTCAGAAACAGGGAAGCAGCCTAGGTAAGGGTTAGTTCATCTACCATTGATCAGGAAATCTCTTTTTGAAGAAAAAAAAAAAGCCAGGATGGCAAAAGTGCCCAAATTTAAGACTGCTCTTGTCAATACTGATCTTTTTGACCTTGTAAGACAAGGGAAGGTTTCTTAAAGCCACTTGGCATTTTAGACTATAGGAGGAGAAGATGCACAATGATTTCATGTGAACAAAATCAAAGGAAGGGCTACATCTATAGATGCAATATTGGTATGTAAGCTGTCAAGTTAAGTTGTATTGAAGATGAGTGAATTTCTTAGCTATAATTATAGGAGGGATAAACAAAGACTTTCACTGGCTATTAAATAGCAACTAAGAGCTAGCATCCATATCTCTTCTGAAATGATCCCTAGGGGCCTTACTACCTTAAGACTCAGTCAGCGGGAATTCTAGTCAAGTTTATGGAAGTATAGGGTAAGTCTGCTTCCAGGCATATGTGATGAGACTGTCTTTTTCCTCCCACCCCTAAGATGGAAGGGTGGGGGTTGGGAAGAGAAGGCAATGAACACTTATATAGAGAGCTGACTGTGCCTGGCACTGGGCTAAGTGCTTCTACAAATGATATTTCATTTGTTCCTTACAACTTCCCTATGAAGTAGATACTAAAATTATCCTCATTTTATATTTTGAGGAAGCTGAGGCAAAGAGAGGTTAAGTGACTTGCTCAGGGTCACAGGAGTAGTAAATGTCTGAGACCAGCTTTGATCTCAGGTCTTCCTGACTCCAAGACCAGGAAAGACTCAACATAAAAGCAACTCTTGTACCTACAACTATGTGTCAGTCAGCCACTCTATGTACTGGGCTGGTTCTTTTCCTTGAAAGTTATTGAAAGCCTCCTTGAATCTAAATTGGTTCAGGGAACTAAAGGCTTGTGCCCTTGGTATCAATAACTGGACACCTGAGTTAAAAAAAGAAAAGCCATTGGGATATCTAGCCACTTTTGGGTGGTTGGTTGTTGGATCCCCATGGGAAGAGGCAAGGAAGATGTATTCAACTGAATCAATAGACAGTATCTTAGGTGTCCTCATTCATATCCTTGTGAAATTATCATCCTCCTGTTCTGGCTAAGTAAGTCTTTTTGTTTGTTTGTTAACTTTTTAAAGAGTTATGTGTCATTTCACTTGGATCTAAAAGATGAGGTGACTAACCTCACTCAGGGAAGTTCACAACACAGGCAACGCCTACACCATATGCCTGCCTGGCATGTAGATCCCCTAAGGAGGTAGTATACTTATTTAGTTTGTATCTTCTGACAAATGCCCATAAGCAGGTAAGGCAAATGTAACCTTGGACAAGTCACTTAATCTCCCTGGGAATCAGTTTCCTCATCTGTAAAATGAGGAGGTTAGACTAAATTAAATCTAAGCTTCCTTCTATCTATGTCTGTATATGAGTGTGCTTGTCAAGCCTCTAAGCTAAATTTCCAGGGGAAAGGTTTTTCTACAGAAAATTTCTCTGGAATAATCTAGCCTGGAAAAAAGAAGTGATAGGATGCATGAGAAAAGCCTTCAGCTCTTATCCAAAGATTAGAACATTTTAGAGATGTTTGAGTCACAGAATTTACATAACAATATATTATTCATCTTACTAAAAACATGCAAAGCAGGTGACAGAATAAAGACAATGCTATCTCTCAATTAGTATGTGAGTTGCTCTTTAAAATAGCATTTCATGTATTATCTGAGATGCTTTTTTTCATTTAAGATTTTTTTCAGCCTTGACTATCTATTCTCAATATAAAGTAAATTTTGTTGTAAATTTAGTTTCTTGATTCACTTTAATTCATCAAATAATTAACTTCTCCACTGGGAACTCCCTATCATTTTGTTTAGATGTTGTCAATATGACCAAGCATAGAGTGCTAGACTTACTGTCAGAAATACATGGATTCAAATCCCATCTCTAACACTTATTACCTTTGTGGCCATGAGAAAGCTCTTTATATAACCTAGCAACCTTCTATCCTTCCAGTATTCCAGACTTTCTAGCCCATTCTGACATACTGTTTCTCCTTGTTCCTCAAATGAGACACTGCATCTCTTGGCATGAGGCATTTTTACTAGCTAACCTCCATGCCTGCAATGCTTTCTTTATTCATCCTCCTCCTAGTCACTCACCACAAATGATTCTGGAGGAGAGAGTGAGGCTGTGCAGCTCTGCCTCACTTAAATCCATGTCAGCTGTAAGGTAAGAGATCACCCTCATGTAGTCATTGGTCCTCTTAGAGAATGAAGGATAAACAACATCAACAACTCCTTCTTAGCTTCCCTGGCTTCTTTCAAGTCTTGTCTAAAAATCTCACAGGATGCCTTTCCCAATACTTCTTAATTCTAGTACTTCCCTTCTTTTGATTACTTCCTATTTTCCCTGTTTATAATTTGTTTGTACACACTTGTGCATAACAATCTATGGGGAGTCCCCCATTAGATTGTGAGTTCCTTGAGGAGAGGTATGGGCTTTTTCCTTTCTCTGTATCCCTGATGCTTCCAATAGCTCCTGGCACATAGTAGGCATTTAATAAATGCTTATCGACTGATTGACCTTCATTGAGGTTTTGAGAACATCTCTAATAATGTATTGTGTCAACAATTAAGAGTGATGATTTGATTTGGTGGGAAGAATTCTCATACCTAGGAAATTAAAGGTCCTTGACATTGTGGCATACAGATTTTTCCATGGGTTTATGTGTTAAAAGGCATTTAGATATCATCTATTCTGACACCTTCATTTTATAAATCAGGAAATAGAGGCAGTCACATGATTTTCCCAAAGTCACATGGGCAATTGAAGAGCTGTGGTTTCAAATTAACCCCTCTATTCTATGTTTCTTGCCATTTAAGAAACCATTTAAGGAACTGTGGACAAACAGACTGGAAAAGAGAAGATTCGGAGGGACTATGATAGCGACTACAACTTCTCCAAGGCCTGTCATTTAGGAAATGGATTAGACTTGCTCTCATCAGCTCCAAAGGGAAGAACTAAAGAAATTGGTAGCAAAGCATCCAATCACCAAGCTGTCATCCTAGCACATGAGTCTTGAGGATCCCAATTAGGGTTAAGTGAGTAGAAATGATAAGGAGGTAGATTTCAATTCAGCTTGAGAAAAGGTTTTGTAATAATTAGTGCTTTTAAAAATTGTATTGGACTACTTCATGGAGTTCTGAGCACCACCCCTTCCTCATTACTGAAGAACTTCAAGCAATCCTGAATAGCTACATTTCAAGGATTTTGAAGATAGCATTCATGGCTTAGACTGGGTAAATCTAGATGACTTTGAAAGACCTTTTCAATTTTTATGTTCATCAACTCCTTCTATACATGTATTGAGTATATATTTTATAGCTAGTACTGTATTGGGTTCTGAAGGGGGTGTACAAAAAAGAATAAGACATCCCTTGGCCATTTAAAGCATAAAATCTAATGAGTCAACAGATATTTATTAAGCACTTCTACATATGCCAGGAACTGTGCTAAGTATTGTCAATACAAAGAAAGGTAAAAATAATTCCTGCCCTAAGGAGCTTACATTCTAAAAGAGGGGAGAAAATATGTGAACAACCATGTACAGATAAGATAGATCTAGTGTATGTGGAAGATTATCACAGAGGGAGGCACTAGCATCAAGAGGGACAAGCTGGACACACCTTTTATTCAATAAAAAATTATTCATTGCAAGGCACTGAAAGAAAGTTAGGATACAATGATAAATCACTGCATGCCTGAGCCTTGTTTGCCGAGGGGCAATATGGAATCATTGCATGTTTTTGAAATGGGAAATGATGTGATGAAGAAAAAATATGTGAGAAAAAATAATTTGGCAGTTATGAGAAGGATGATTTGGAGAACAGAAAGACCACAGTCAGGGTGACTAATAAGCAGCCTTTCACAATAGTTCAGGTAATAGTTGATGAGGTTCTGAACAAGAGAGGTGTGACTAGAGAAAAAAAGGACAATGGAAAGAGATATTGCAACATTAGAATTTACAAGACTTGTTAATGATGGGGTGAGAAGGATTTGGGGGAAGGAAAAAGTAAAAAAGAAATGTGAGATTGCAAGCTTAGATGACTAGGCAAACGGAGGTGTCGTCAACAGACAAGGAAAGTTGCAAGAAAGGATGATAAAAGTTAACAGTACAAGAGTTGAGAAAAACTGTAAAGGATGGTATCAGAAAAGTATGGGAAGACATAGGTATTTATCCAAAGCAAAGTAAGCAGAGCTAGGAAACCAATGAAAGCAATGATAACAAGATAAATACATGGTTTATTTCAGCTATTCAGGGAGTATGTCCCTAAAATCTGTCATAGTGTCCTGTACCTCATAGATATTTAATCTATGTACACTGAAGGTGAACTCAACAATAAAAAATGGGCCACAATGAGCCCAAGTTGTCTAGAATTCAAAGCTTCTTAAACTGGATCGCTACCCCATAACATGATCCACAGTTTAAGAAATGCTGAATGGGTCATGAGCGGAAGAAGTTTAAGAAGCCCTGGTCTAGATTGAGTCTAAAACCAATAAAAGCAGAACCAAGATAACCTGATTTGGCAATGATCCTAGTTTTGAGAAGAAATCACACTGTGAGCTTCCAGCTTCCTACTACCTATGGGAAACTGACTTCAGCCTCATCAGGGACTGCACTGAAAAGGTCACAGTCATTACTGTCCATAGCCACCTTGTTCTTTCCACCTGTATCCTTAACTTTTTGCCCTCAAATACATCATTGTTGTTTCTGCTATCCTGAAGATGGTAAGACTGCTTTCAATGAAATGGTGAACTGGGCATCCCTTTATATATTTCAGGGAACTTATGTGATTTCCATTGTGTAATGTGGCGATCAGAGAAAGTGCTTTTCTTCCTCTCTATTAGGTAAATTGAGTAAAGTAACTGAGTGAATTTATTGATCAAAGTAAATGAAAACAATTTGATTGACCAAATCATTGAATGTCTTGACTTTCCTTTGAAGATGCATTCTTAATTTGGCCCCTCATACTTGTGTACAGGAAGTCAATAAAAGAACACTAAGTAACCTCAACAGAAACAACTGTAGAGGTGAGAAAATCCAGTAGTCACCAATTTGGAGCCCAGCACAAATGAGACCACAGACTCCCATGTGACCAAGATACCCGAGTATGGTTAACAGTGACTAGGGCAGACAGGCCATTTGAATCTATGTCTTACAGAATCTCATACATTTCAGGGATACAATACAGGTCTATTTTCTCAGCCATGCAGGTCTGGAACTCAAATAGTTTATCCTAGGGCAGTAAGACATACCTTTAATCTTAGAGAAGAATAATTTACACCTGAAAGTAATAACATAAAACTGGCTAGAATGCTGGATATTTAAGACAGCTAGTATGTTCCTTTCCTCGTGGGGAATGTGAGGACCAAAATCTTGCCCCATGTATGCAGAATTAAAACAAAGGAATTGAATGGTTTTAATTGCTATGCAACTTAGAGATCCACCTTTTTCCACCAGACAAACATGTCTACATCTAAAGCATGTGATGTTCAGATTCAATAAATTCAGTTAACATATCTTAGCAAAATTATTTACTCTGTGCAAACACTATGCAAGGCACTGATGAAAGATGCAAAGTTCAAAAAAGGCAAGATCATTGCCTTCAAGGAATTCATAGTCTAATAAAATTTTATATAAAAATGCAGTAATTACACAAACAGCTCACATTTATGTAGTACTTTAAGGTTTTCAAAGCATGAGCCTCATTGATACAACAACCCTGTGAAGTAAGTTCTGTGATAATTCCAATTTCTTTTTTTCAGATGAGAAAACCGAGTCTCAGCTCTCTGGGCTTAAATTGTTCTTGCTGTTGTTCAGTTGTTTCAGTTGTGACTGACTCTTCGTGACCCCATTTGGGGTTTTCTTGGCAAAGATACTGAAGTAGTTTACCATTTCCTTTTCCAGCTTATTTTGTAAACAGTCAAAAGACTTGCCGAGGGCCATGCAGCTAGGAAGTATCTGAGGCCAGATTTGAACTCACAAAGATGAGTCTTGCTGACTCCAGGTCCAGCACTTTATCCCCTGCACCACCTAGCTGCTCTTAAGACCTTAAATTATCCTCTGTTAAGTGACTTGCCAAGAATCACACAGCTAGCAAGTATCTAAGGTGAGACTTTAATGAGTCTGCCTAGCTCTAAGTCCATTTCCATAATATGTCTATACTTCATATTTTTGCCTCAAACAATAAATTCATTAAAACAGAATTAAAATTAAGTGCTACTTGAAGTGGGGAACAAGAGAGGGTAATTAATTATAGAAGTGGTGGCAATGGAAGGCTTGATAGCAAAGGGAGCTCTTGGGGTAAGTTTTAGATGGATGGAAATTCTATGGTAAATGGAAAGGGGAAGATATTCCAAGCTTTATGTAGAGTGTGAGGAAAGGCACAATTGTTGGAACACGGAAGAGGTTTAACAGTGAGAGGGTAGTTCAGTTCGAATGAAGCATAAAGTGTGCAGCAAGCAATACCATGAGATAATCCACTAAGATCACATGAGCCTGTCTAGTCTGGCCTAGCATAAGCATGCAAAAATTTATACCCATCCCTACATCTACTTCTGAGTGTTGCTCTTACTCTCTATCACCCTACTCTTAATAAAAAAAAAAGATTATGGAAATAATACAAACACAGCACACAAGGAAGATGTCAACAATATGATGGAGGTTCATAAGCCATAAACACTGGCAGGTGTTGGTGAGGTCACACTCTGCCCTGGTTAGAGGTGGAAGCATATTTATTTACAAATTTTCACTCCCCAGATCGCCTTTTTCAATATTACTCTCTCCTTATTTCAACATAGCACTTACATATTTGGGATTCCAAGGTTACGATTACCTTTTATTAATTATTGATCTGATTTGGCTAGGTTGTTAAGGGAAAACACTACTTCATGCTCAACAGATGCACCTAACTATAAATTATTGACACAGAAACAGAGGATTCAAGTAGAATGCATGCACGTATTAGAAGTGTAAGCCATCAGTGGGTCCTACTCACAGTCCTGATTATAGGATAAATTGGAAGTTCATGATCAGTGTACTAACCTCAGTGACCCAAAAACATCGCATTCTTTGATAGTCAGCACAAGCTACTCAGGAATGTTTTATAAATGCACCAATCTAAGGCATCCCTAGATGTATCGTATTAGATTAAAAATTCATACCTAGGATGGCACAATTTCTTCCATGCCTTGTAGTTATATTTATGAATTCACCGATATTTTTGCCTGTTTCTGTACACATTAACCTCCTCCACGGTGAGTAGGAGAAAGTCGTTATAGGTACAAGTGTGACTAGCCAGCTGTTTCCTGTTTATACTTTTATTAATAATCTCCAGATCTTAACTGTAGAATGAGATGGCTCCCAATAGACAGCTAATCACATTAAAGCTGTATGGATTCTTTTGAGTTTTAATCATAAAGCACTTCCTTTACTTGAATGGTTTATCCTGAGCATGCTCCCACATTTCAGGGCTTTTATTTTTGTTGGGCCTAATTGCTTCAGTCTTCTACCTGTACTGAATACTTTTCCATCTGGAATGAATGAATTACCTCCTTTTCTTATCTGATCTGGGTTAGGGAAATTTATGTTCTTAATTTTGGGCTCCAGTTCTAGGCCACATTGTCCTACTCGATCATTGTGTGGTGTCCACCAGATGTGAAATGAGAGCTACATAGCCTGACAATGATGTTAGAGAGATTACACGTGATTTGGCTCATGATTTTTTTTTCTCCATTTCCCCTTAAATACAATTTTACCTAGTTTTACTTTCTACTGGGGAAATCCTAAAATTAATTTCTTTTCCATCATAACTGATGGTTTCTGCAGGAGACCTACCTAACCCAGTAATTTGTATTCCTTTTTTAAAACTACATATAACTGACAGCTAGGTGATTTCTATTAATAGGAGTTTCCAGGTGCAAGAACACAGAGCTCATCCTTGCTTACTTGCAGAGAACACTTGTTGCCCTAAGGATATCAAAAGACTCGGAGAAAGGCCCTGTTACTTTGGGTGTATCCTCTCTGGAAGACTTATGAAAAGACATGAACAAAAGACTCAGGACACAAAATGAGACCTCCATTTTGTACATGGACGGTGTGGAAATTTGTTTTGCTTGTCTGCATATTTGGTATGAGGTTTTCCTTTTTTTTCTGACATGGGGGAAATGAGGTGGATGGGAAAGGAAATTAATGCTTATTGATTGAAAAAAATAAATTTTTTTGAAAAAAAAAAAGAAAATACAAAGATAAGAATCACAGAGAGTATAGAAGTATGGTTAGGATATAATCAACCCTGGGGGACAAAGTACTTTTAAGGGTGAGGTAGCTGGTTTACTCAATCCTCATCCCCACTTTAAGTAAATTATAAGATGCTCATTAATCTCACTCATAAGACTTAAGAGTAAATCCTAAAAAAAAAAGGTTTTGAAAGGCATTTGATAAAATGAAATGATGTCATATATTCCAATTGGCTGAGGAATTCCATCAAGTCAACAATCAGTCAGTTGTAAACATTTATTAAGCATCTACTATGTGCTAGGCTTAATCAATGAGGATAAAAAGAAAGACAAAAAAAATTCCCTTTTCTCAAGGAGTTCATTATCTAATGGCAGAGACAACATGCAGACTACTACGTATATGTAAGATACATCCTGGATAAATTGGAAATAATTTCTAGCCTTAGGGAAAGGCTTCACAGAGGGAAGTCACTAGCATTAAAGGGGATGAGGCAAGGCTTCTTGTAGAAGGGGGTTTGGGTCAGAACTTGAAGGAAGCCAAGAGGCAGAGTTGAGAAGGGAAGCAATTACAGGAATGTGGGACAATCAGTCAGAGTTCCCAGAGTTTGGAGATAAGATGTCCTCGTGTGAGGAATAAGAAGGAGGCAAGTGTCACTGGATCACACAGTACTTGGAGGGGAGTAAAGTGGAAAAAGACTGGACAAGTAGGAAGGTACCAGGCTAGGAAGGGATTTGAATGAAACTTATTATATTTGATCCTTTGAGGAAATAGGAAGTCACTGGAGTTTATTGGATTTGGGTAAAGGAGAGCAAGCAGTGACATCACCAGACCTGTGCTTTAGGAAGATGAATTTCAAGGTTGAGTGGAGGATGGGCTAGAAATGGAGGAGACCTGAGGCAGGGACAGCAACCAAAATATTATTACAGTAGTATAGGTCTAATTAATCCTATAAAAAGCATCAAATTAGCTGCAATCCAGGAATTACAAAGCGGTAAACCAAAACAACCCTGAGGAGTAAAAGTAGGTCTAAGGCATGCAAGAGAAAGGAGTTGTCAAGGTGAGTCATTGGCTGTCCAGGGATCTCAGAGTAGAAGACCTAGGCACATGGAAGTCCTGAGAAATGACTGACTCTTCAAATTCCCTTCGATGTTTCTATCTATCCAGATGCTGTAATATAATCTGTTGTTTTGATATCCAAACATTTCTATTAAACATTTTTAATCAATCACAAAGAATCCAGGGGTTAACTAGAAATAAATTCAAATATAAATTTAGGCAGAGAGTTTAAACTCTGCATACATGGTGAGGATTTTTCCTAAATGGGGGCTTGAAGTGATTGTGTTTTAACTCAACTTTTCATCAAAAATAATCAAAACTAAGAAGGAGGAAACCATGGCAGGGGAGTGGAGGGAGGGGTATAAGGGCCAATATATTTTCTCAGGTTTAAAATAAACTAATTACTATAACCAGTCACTAAATACCCATGCTGGAGTGATTGAGGATCTACCTATAGTTTCCTTAGTTTTATTCTCTTAAGCTATCTGCCAGCTAAGCAGAAAAACATGAAACTAAGTGTGGTAGTGTAGAAAATTCAATGGATTTGGAGTTTGAAAGTCTGGTGTTTTAGCCCCATCTCTCTTGCTTACTCTGTAGGTGTCTTAGAATAAACTGCTTCACCTCCATGCCCTAGATGCCTTATCTCTAAAATGATGGAGTTGGAATAAAGGGATGTTAAGGTCCCTTCCAGCTCTAAATCTATAATCCTTTAAACCTAAAAAAATAGCATGAATCTACTATTACCACAGTCAGCACATAAGCATAGTCACCACATAGAAAGGACACCTTCTGCCTCAAGACATCCCTGCCTATCATAATTCTGGCCTGTCTACAGTATTCTAATGAACCCCTAGGGACCTTCAACCCCTCCTTTGGATATGGGCTTAGCTATTTGGGACAAGATACTCCTTGAGCAATATGTTAGCTTCTGGGCAGTGTCTGAGACTTTGACAGTCACACAGAGTGGCAGCTGATGCTGACACTGCTACTTGCTGACACTGCTACCATCTCTGGTTACTCTCAACTCCCAAAGACTAGAAAGCATTTTCCCAAGTGGCATGGCCCATTCAGGCAGTCTCAGTGCATGGAAACAGAAACATGTTTCTGTATAGCCTCTAATTAGAGTGGAGTGTCATGGCTACTATTAATGAGTAGAAATACACAATAAGTTTAATTTTTCCATTCATGGAAAGAGAGCAAGTGAGGCTAAGTAGAGGGATAGGAAATGCGTGCTACCTAGCATGTTTATCGTCATGAATTTTAATGAGCTTTTGGCTTTTCATCTTAAACAGTTTTTTTTTCTTTAAAGAGAGCAATTTTGTTGATTTATAAATCAAATGAAATGCTGTAAATTTGTTGGTAAGAAAACTGAAATTTGATGTGCCTCCCTCTGCATCCACTCCCAAGATAATTTCCTGCATAGCAGAGCTCTTGTAAGTCTACTTTTAACCAGTCTGTCTTAATTCTACTTCATCAAGGTTCAGAGTGAACTTCCTCCTCAAACTAATTTATATCCAGTGCAAAAAACTTTTCTCCTTAGTCCCCAGTATCATCAGTGCTAAGAAATGGCATTGAAGTCTTATTAAAAAATCTGGGGAAGTTCATTTGAATTACTTTAATTTATCTATTGGCTAGAGTACCAGTGATTGCAATACCAGGTAGCGCACCAACTACACACTTTAATAGCTTCTTCTGCCTTGAAAGTTTGATTTAATTTTCTTCTCTGGTGCCTTGATTACAACCCCCAGGGATCTTCCAAGCAAACCTAGTATTTTAACTCCTTTGCATTTCTGATTCCTTTTCCTAAAAACACCCTGCATCTTCTACCTTTCTGCATTCCTGTCTCTCAAAGCTCAAGCTTTCTACTGAACTGTAGGCACAGGGTTTTCAGTCATTTGTAGTCCGTGCCGATCTCCACTCTGTGGCTTTTCTCGATGGACATCTCCTCGGTGCAGGCATTAGGCTCAGATTTATTCCATTACCTCCACCTGATTTCTGTGTGGACCTGACATTCACTCTCTTAGGTACTTTGATGTTTTAAATATTTTTGTTGAACTGTTTGTTGGGGAGAGGTCTAAACCTATCATGGTTTTGCTTCTGTTTTTTGTATTTTTCTTTAACCCGACAGCACATCAATAACCACAAAACCGACGGTTTTTCCTTCTCCTCCTTATCTCAGTTAATCTGACTGGTTTACACATTTGACCTTTGCTACTTTGCATCCATACTTCAACCTTCCCAATACCTCATGGAGCTCTCATCATAGGTTACCTAACTACAAATTCTCTGAACAGCTTGCTAAAAGAAGGTATAAAGGTTAAAGTAATCTGAACTCTGGCATAGCTTTTTTTTTCCTCTGGAGGTCTTTCTTTAGCAGAATTCTGACTTTAGAAAGGATTTGAGATCAAGGACCCAAACCCTTTCATTTTGTAGCTATGTAAACCAACCTCCAGAGATGTGACTTGTTCAAGGTCATTAAGCTAACTAACTGTGGCTAGGAATTGAAGACTGAAACTAATATCAGAACTGAAGTCCTATTTTGTCGTTCACTAGCTACTACTGTATTGGTTTTTTTTTTCATAGTTTTTTATTTACTCACAATATTTATCCATGAGCGTTAGTGTGGTATGGCAAATAGAAAGCTGGCTTCAGAGTATGGAAAATCTGGGCTTAAGAACTGCTTCTGACATACTGTCTGGTATGACCCTGGTCAAGTTAATTAAACCTCTCAGTGCACCAGGCAACTCTCCAAGACTATAAGTTGAGAGTAGGGTCTGATTTCCATTTCCAGAGGAAACTGTTCCTTGGCAATTTTCTGTAATAATGAAATCACATGTCTAGTCCAAAAATTACCCATAATACACAGCAATGAAAACATGTGCATGTCTAGATGAGCTCCAGTCCCAAGGCCATATTCTGTCTTCTATTTTCTTTGTCCTGAGATAGGCAGCAAAATGGCTCTCTGGTGATAATCTTCATACTAATTTTACTGCATGACTTTTCATATGCTACAATATGCTCATACTTGCCAAGTACCTATCTACTGCCACAACTTTAATTTTTAGGAGACTGTGGCACTTGTATGCCTTGCAGTCATATGTGAAAACTGGGAGACTATATCTTCTTCTTCCCTTTCTTCTCTTCACCTGCTCCCTTCTCACTCTGAAAAAATCTAGGATTTAAGGGATACTCCCCTCATGGATGAACTGCCTGCCAGGATGACTATTTCAAGAGGGGTTCTAGCTAGGCCTCGCTTGACTCATGACTCCATTCTCTGGACTTCTTGTCCTGGGATCCCTCCCTCCTTCTTATTAGAGAGGTTGGAGGTAGACTTTGAAGAAATCCTCCCAGATCCTCCAACATTTAAGGAGAACACCCACTGAATTCCCCTCTCTCATTTCCTACTGGGCTGCTCTTTCACACTCTCCAGAAACTCATTGTTCTGCAAAATGAAACAACTCCATAACTCATGCCTCCTCAGATCATTTTCTACCCAGCTACAAGATTTCATCATTCCCCCCTTCTCCAGCTTTTCAGATTCTTTTTATGGGTTCTGTTCCCCTTAGATTAACAGCTCCTTGAGAGAAGGGACCATCGCATTTCTTTGTATCCCCAGTGCTTAGCCTAGTGCCTGGCACATAGTAAGTGCTTAATAAATGTTTATTGACAACTCCTCCTCCTCCACCTCCTCCCCCTCACCAGTTGCCTCACCCCTAAGTGAGAACCCTTTCCATCTACCCCTTTCTTTCCATTTCCCCTTTATGGACTGTCTTCTTTCCTTAGCATACAGGATGTAATTAAGCTTTTAAAGCTGTAAATTACATTAAGACTTTTAGGACATTTTATATAAGCTCTGTGAGTGCAGTGACTATGATGATTGCTTATATTTGTTACCCCAACATTTACCACAGTGGGGCACTTAGTAAGTGCTTAATAAATTATCCTCTCAATTAACCCTCATAACTCTGACTGGACATGTAGTCAGTTTCTGCAAGAAAAGGTTGGCATTATTTTTCACCTTTCTAAAATGAATGATTTTTAATGTTTGCTCAAGTACTCCTTTCTTAATTCTTTGCTGAGTCTTTGTATTTAAAGGCTTAAAAACAGAAAAACTGAAATTCCTTAGGTCATCCAGTATCTTTAGTATCATCTGGTGTCATAGATTTCAGTGTATTTTATTTTATTAGGTTTCATTGAAACAAAGAGTTAGAGCTCTTAAGAAACTCAAAAGTCATTTAATCCTGCCTCCTCTTTTTTATTATTTAATGTTTGATTTTTCCCAATTACATGTAAAAATGATTTTAACATTTTTTCAAATTTTCAGTTCAAAATTCTCTCTGTCCTTCCCCTCATTGAGAAGGTAAGCAATTTGACATAGATTATACATGTGTAGTCATGAAAAACACATATATAGTCAGTCATTCTGTGAGAGAACACACAGATAAAAAAAAGAAAAATAAAGAAAAGAAAAAGTTTCTTTAATCTACATTCAGGCTGTACCAGTTCTTTCTCTGGAGATGGACAGCACCTTTCATCATAAGTCCTATAGAATTGTCTTGGATCCTTGTATTGGTGAGAATAGATGTTATTCATAGTAGATCATCATACAATAATCCTGTTACATACAACATTCTCCTGGTTCTGCTCATTTCACTTTGCATCAGTTCAAGTAAGTCTTTCCAAGTTTTATTTTTTTTTTCCTGAGAGTATTCGGCTCATCTTTTCTTAAAGTACAACAGTATTCCATCACAATCATATACAACATTCCCCAATTGGTGGTCCTCCCTTCAATTTCCAATTCTTTGCCACCACCAAAAGAGCTGCTATATTTTTATATACACAAAAATATTTTCCTTTTATTTTTCTCTCTTTGGGATATAGACCTAGTAGTGGTATTTCTTTGTCAAAGGTTATGCATGGTTTTATAGCTCTTTGAGCATAGTTCCAAATTATTCTCCAGAACAGTTGAATCAGTATACAACTTCACTAATAGTACATTAGTGTTTTAATTTTCTCTCACCCTCTCCAATATTTGTCATTTTCCTCTTCTATCATATTAGCCAATCTCACAGGTGGGAGGTAGTAGCTCAGAATTGTATTAATTTGCATTTCTCTCATCAATAATGATTTAGAGCATATTTTTCAGATGACTATAGACGGTTTTGATTACTTTGTCTGAAAACTGCCTTTTTCATATCTTTGACCATTTATAAATTGAGGAATGGCTCATATTTCTCTAAATTTGACTCAGTTTTCTATACGATTGAGAAATAAAGTCTTTATCAGAGAAATTGTAAATTTTTTCCACGGTAATGTTTACCAACTATGTATTTTTCTCTATCTTATTTTCTCTCTGTTTATCCTTCTCTCCCCCCTCCTCTTACCCTGTCCATCTGTCCATTCTCAAGTGCTTTGTTTCTAACTCTTACCTCCCCCAAATTGCCCTCCTTTTTATCAGCTCTTTCCTGCTTCTCTTATCTCCTTTCCTTCCTGCTTTCCTGTATGGTAAGATAGATTTCTATAACCAAATAAGTGTGTATATTATTCCCTCTTTGAGCTAATTCCAATAAGAATAAAGTTCATGTGACCCCCTCCCCACTTCCTCCATTTTCCCTTCCATTGTGAAATTTCTTTCAGGCCTCTTTTATGTCAGATAATTTATCCCATTCTACTTCTCCCTTTCCCCTTCTCCAAGTGCATCCTTCTTTCTCATCCTTTATTTTTTTTTAGAAAATTATAACATCATATTCTGTTTTCTTTATATATATATATATATACATATATATATTCCTTCTAACTGCCCTAATAATGACAAAGGTTTTAGGAGTCATAAATATCATTTTCCCATGTAGGAATATAAAGAGTTTAACCTTATGAAGTCCTTTATGATTTCCCTTTCCTGTTTACCTTTTTAGGCTTCCCTTGAGTCTTGTATTTGAAAGTCAATTTTCTATTCAGCTCTGATCTTTTCATCAGGAATGCTTGAAAAACCTCTATTTCATTGAATAGCCATTTTCCTCTAGAAGGATTTATTCAGTTTTGTTGAATTTCAATTTTGCCCTCCAGAATATCATATTCTAAGCCCTCTGATCCTTTAATGTAGAAACTACTAAGTCTTCTGTTATTCTGACTGTGGCTCTATGACATTGTAGATTTTTGGCTGCTTGCTATATTTTCTCTTTGATCTAGAAGGTCTGGAATAGTTTTCATTTTGGGATCTCTTTCAAGAGGTAATCAGTGGATTCTTTCCATTTCTTTTTTATCCTCTGGCTTAGAATAGTAGGGCAGTTTTCCTTGATAATTTCTTGAAATATGACGTCTAGGCTCTTTTATCAATCCTGACTTCCAGGTAGCCCAATAATTCTTAAATTCTGGATCTATTTTTCAGGCCAGTTGTTTTTCAAATGAGATATTTCAAATTGTCTTCTATTTTTTTTCATTCTTTTGATTTTGGTTGTTTCTTGATGTTTCATAAAGTCGTGAGTTCCACTTGCCCAATTCTAACTTTCAAGGAATTAATTTCTTCAGTGAGCTTTTGTATCTCCTCTTCTATTTGGCCAATTCTACTTTTTAAGGAATTCTTCTCTTCAGTGAATTGTTGTATATCTTTTTTTTTCCTTTTGGCCAGTTCTGCTTTTCAAGGTATTCTTTTCTTCACTGGATTCTCGTGCCTTATTTACCATTTAGGCTATTCTGTTTTTTTTAAAGTGTTATTTTCTTCAGTATTTTTTGTGCCCCCTTTATCAAACTGTTGGCTCTTTTTTCATGATTTTCTTGCATCACTTTCATTTCTCTTCCCATTTTTTCTCTACCTCCTCTACTTGATTTTTAAAAT
Source organism: Vombatus ursinus (assembly GCF_900497805.2). NCBI lineage: Eukaryota > Metazoa > Chordata > Mammalia > Diprotodontia > Vombatidae > Vombatus > Vombatus ursinus. Next base: position 3,081,502 of record NW_020954617.1, read on the forward strand.
CCTTTTTGAGTTCTTCCATGGCTTGACACCAATTCATCTTTTTCTTTGAGGCTTTGGATGCAGGGATTTTGACTTTGTTGTCTTCTGAGTGTGTGTTTTGATCTTCCTTCTCACTCTAGTAGCTTTCCAATGGTCAGAATTTTTTTGTTGTTGTTTGTTCATTTTCCAGCTATTTTTTTTTTACTTTTAACTCTATGCTAAAATGGGGCTCTGCTTCCCAAGTGGAGGGGGCACTGTCCCAAGATTTAGGATTTTTGCACAGCTGTTTTCAGAGGAAATTCTGGGGACCTGTACATTTTTGGCTCTTCTAAGGTGGTATGATCTAGAGATAGTACTCCTGTAATCTCACTCTACTCCTGTACTGTGCTCTGGTTTATGAGCGACCACAAGCACTCTTTTTAACTCTGGAACTCTGACCAGGGTCCCTGCTCCCCCTGTTGCTGCAAGCTCTGCTCTTTTAGTGCTCCTCCTCACACTGTAACTAAGACACAGGGCTATGACCCAGATCCAAGTATAGGCAATGCAGCAAAGCCCTGCCCCTGATGCCAGCAAAGACACCCCTTTAAATCTCCTTCTAACACTTTATCCCATTCCCTTCCCACCTGTAGGCTGAGAGGTCTGGAAATGTCCCCTGCTGCCACTGACTCAGTCACCATGAGGCTTGTTCCTGTTTTGCCGGGGATGGTCTGTGCTAGCATGGGCTGCTCTGTACTGTACTCCTCTCTCACCCTGGTGCAACAGAACTTTCCTGCCAACCTTCTAAATTATATTGGCCTGGAAAATTGTTTCACTCCATCATGTTGCAGGTTCTACCCACTCTAGAATTTGTTTAGAATTTATTACTTAAGAATTTATTACTTGTTAAGAATTTATTACTTAAAGGTATTTGGAAAGGCCTGGGGGAGAACTCAGATAAGAAGTCCCTACCTTTTCTCCACTATCTGGATTCCACCTCTTCCTCATTTTTCAAGAGAGGTAACTGCAGTACAGAGAAATTCACTTGCTCAAGGTTGCATAGATATCAGGAGTCATGACTGGGATTCAAACCCAGGTCCTCTGACTTTCAGCTCAATACCATCCTACTTCACCAGTTTTGTGATAGCAAACTCTCATGATAAAAAGCCTCAAATGTTTTTCTGTTCTAGTTCCAAGAACAGAATATTATGAGGTAATGTAGACAGCCTGGCAGTTCTAATTTCCTCTTTCTTCCTGATACTTGGTACGTACTGAAATGTGTTTGGCATTGTTTCATTTCTTCCTAGAGACACCTGCATGGAGTATAATCTTTGAAAGGTCAACAGTAATACATGTGTTTGACTTCAGTGCAAATGCAGGGATTTATGATCTAGAATCTCAACTAATAATAGGATAAATATCATTTAAAGCACTAATTTTACATTATTAAGCAATTCACATTCATAGTGTTTCAATTTTTAAAAGTGTTTGTCTTACAACAACCCTGTGAAGTACACAGGGTAAATACATCACACATATTCAAATAACTGCATATATGTGTATATGTATATGTATGTGTGTGTGTGTGTGTGTGTGTGGTGCAGAGTGGACTAACACCAGCTCTCACCAGTGAAATAAACTGTATATCTTGCTGTGCTTACCATCACTACCTTTGCTATTTCAGGATATGCTTTTCTAATGCTTTCTAATTAAATCCCCATTTGAAGGTTCTCAAGAGAGTCTAGTCCATAAAGTCTAGGTAATAAAGCGATTCAATGATACTGAGGTAGAGCATATGGAATATGGGAAAATGCTTTAACTGCAAAGTACCACAAAAATGTTGGGTTTTCTAACCATCATCATTATTATGTGATTGACTCTTTGACTAGGTTTATCTTGACTATATGCCCTCACTCTAGTAAATAGTAATTCAATTCAACAAAACCTTATCAAGAGCCTACTCTGTTCCAGGCACTATGCTAAACCCAGAGGGGTATAAAGGTGGGAAAATAACAAGTCCTTGAATTCAAGTACTTAGAGAACAAATAAGTGAGAGTATACAGTGAAGAAGCACTATTGATAAAATACTATAAAATAGGCATAAGAAATCATTTTCAGTTAGATGGGGGAAGGGGCGGAATGCAGAAAGTGGCACCTGAGCTTAACTTTGAAGGAGAAGAAGGGTTTCAATGAGGTGTAGATGTGTAGGGAGTACCTTTGAGGAATATGAGAGAGTCTGAATAGAGGGAAGAAAGTGAAGAATAAGAGTGGGGAACTACTGACAAGCCAGTTTGGCTTGAGTACCAAGTATGTAAAAAAAAAAAAACATACAATTAAATAAAGCTGGAAATATAGGTAGTAGCCAGATTGTAGAGGCTCTTAAATATCAGCTTAGGGAATCTGTATTTTATCCTATGTGCAAAAGGGAACCACTAAAGGTTTTTAAGAAAGGGGTTGTCATAATTTAGTCATCCATTAGGAAGATTAATTTCACAAGCTACATGGATGGGTGAAGAAGGAAGAGACTGGAGGCAGGCAAATCAATTAGTAGGTTATTACAATAATGAAAGTAAGAAGTGGTGACTGCGAATAAATAAGAGAAGATAAATGGGGAAAATGTTGTAGTGAGGGTAGAATTAAAAGGATTTTGCTAAATGATTTGATATGTGTGGTGAGGAATGGGAAAGAGTGGCATATGACTCTACAGGTTTAAATTCAAATGACTGGGAGGATAGTCTCATCATCCAACAGAAATAAGGAAGCTGGGTAGAAGACTAGGTTGGGGGCAAAAATATGATGTATTCAGTCTGGAATCTGATAAGTTTATTGTGCCAGGGAGCATTCAGATAGATGTGTTCATCAGGCCACTGGAAATGTAGGACTGGAGCTTAGGAAAGAGATCAAGGATAGATATGGGAGTCATCTGAAGAGAGATAATAATTAAAAAAACTTGAGAACAGATGAGACTACAGAGGAATAGAAGAAGAAGTCTGAAGACAGAGTTTTTAATGCACACCTGTGATTAGGTAGGTATGTCAAGGAAGATGAACCAGTGAAGGATAGTGAGAAAAGGTCACATAGATAGAAGAACAAGAACAAAGCAGTTTCACATAAACTAAAGGAGTAATGAATGTGAAGAAAAATGGAGCTGTCAGCATTAATCAGTTCTAGAGAAATAACAAGGTTGATGGTGGCTGAGAAAATATCATTGGATTTGGTAATTAAAAAAAAATTATTGGCAACCTTGGGAAATACCTTCAGGAGAGTGGTAGAAGTACCAACCAGAATGCTAGGATATGAGCAATGAACGTTCAGGGAAGAACTAGAGGGAGCAAGTATGTATTGTTTTTTATTGAAGTTTAGCAGTTAAGGGATAGAGAGATGTGATAATAGTTTGATCTGATGCCAGATTCAAGGAAAGGATATGTGTGTGGGGGGGGGAGGGTAAGGAGATAGCAGAACTGAACTTGTCCATAGGGAGGGAAGAAAAGAACCATTAGAGAGGGATAGATTGAAAATGAATTGGTGGGAGAAGAGGGAGATATAACTGCTGGAGCAATGACCTTAATAAGACAAAAGGAGATGTGATCAAGGGTCATTGGAAAGGGCTAAGCTGAGTAAGAAGGAAGGTCATTTCACTCTTTGAGGCTAACAGGGGTAAAATGGATGGGTGAGAACCCAGAAATTTTTCCTTGAATTAAGAACATTTTCTTGTGAGTATGATATGATGAAAGATATCTGCACAGCTGATAGTGTGAATTATGAAAGCCAAGATAAGATCAAATGGAAAATTTTAGGAACAATGGCAAAAACATACTTGGGCCACTGTCCAGCTTTCCTTGTTCTTGTTCATTCATCTTCTCACATGGTTTATTTGACCTCAGTTTCTTAATTGTCCTCAACTTTCTGCCTCATAGCTACCTCAGCTCCTCATAGGAAACTTGGGGTGAAGTTAGCATAAAATGCATATAAATATAAAATAGAGTACCTTTAATATATGTATATGTGTATGTATGTGTATGTATGTATATGGATATGTGTATATGTGTGTATATATGTGTATGTATATATATATATGAATATATATGTATATATATATGTATAGTATCTACCTTGGACTACTTAATGTTCAAGTTTTTCTCGAGCTAACGTGTCCAGAAAAAGGTTTCAGATATGTAAAAGACCTAATTATGCATTTTACTTTGAGCATGTAAGCAAGTAAATTTCCTTTGATCCATATCTAATTTGCCACATGTGTAAACAGTTCAGATTTATTTCTCATGCTATGAAGTCTGTCACAACTCCTTTCTAATCCCTCTTACTTTACCCTCCCACCACTTCTCATCCTTTTGAGTCCTTTTGAAGGCCTCTCTACTTGGCATCTAGCTCTTTTAGTTGAACCAAAATATTTTGTAAGCATAACCCTTGTTCAGAATCTCTCTTTTTTTAAAGATCAACATTTAAAATATCTTCTATGTTTCTTAGATAAATATGACAAGTCATTGGCTTTTTCTAGAACAGTACTGCATGTGTGTTTGTGTGAATATAAGTAGATGATCTGAGAGTTTGAAGAAATCTGCTTCACAAGTACAAGATGGGGGATGAGAATGACAGATGATGTGTGAAAAAGATCTGGGATTAACAGTATGATAAGGTAAACCAAAAAAACTAATATGATATCAGGCTATTGTAGAGGAAAAGAGGGTAAGATAAAATGGTCCTGATGCAGTCTGACAAGATGAGATAACATCTGGACCTAGTTTCCTAAACTAGTGTATATTAACTTTTAAGGAGTATATATACTTTTGAGGGCTTTTCAAGGCAGCACTGGAATTATTTGTCAAGCAACCATATTATTCTACTGAAATATTCTGAAAATTAGTGGTGTTAATGAAAAAAATGGATTGGGGGGAAATGATGAGGAGGTGAAGGTGAGTAGGAAACGGACGAACAATTACTATATTTTTGAAAATTTTGAAAGAAGCTATGGAAGGAATGATTTTGCTGACCAAAATCAATTGAATGAGATTTGGATATATACTTTTAGACTGAGCTAGAACAACATTGGCAACCCAGTGAAAAATGAGCTAATAGATCGCTGAAATAACCAAACTGATTCCCAGTCAATGAAGTCACAAAGTCTCTGATGGACTCTCATATAAGGATATTCCTTTCATAGTAAATGACTAGATCCCATTTGTAAGAACTTATCTCTGTGAATCAGGATTCTCAGTGTGTTTCTCAATCAAATCCAAATCAAGAAACAAATTGGCTGCTGAACCTGATATACAAATATCTCTCAAAAACCATATTGAAAAAAAAATTCTTAGTTGACAAGTAAGAATCAAGTAGTTGGCTAATTTAGGTGACTGTGTTATGATAAACAAACATTAGTTACTTTATTCCCTTAAATACTCAAACAGATCTAGGATGCCACTGAATGAAGAGCTCTCTCTTTATATAAAGATCACAACCTATCTATGTCTACTCCTCCTATGTGACTTTTTTTCATTTTCACCCAAAAAGCCAATGGGGGAGTTGAACCAACTAAATGGAGGCCTTCCTCAATGTCTCCTGATGTTAGGAGCAAAAGAGGAACACTTTGTCTAGCCATTTGCTCTTACTACATGGCCAGACTATCTTATCTTCCTGTTATATTATTATATTATTCTTCTTTTATTTCTTCATTGGTTATATACTTTACCCACTTATATGCATGGTACATCTTTCCATTTCGCACTGTGTGATATTTCTCCTTTGTTCTTTGGATACAGTGGTATTTCAGATCTTATTACCTTATAACAACACCAGTAAAATATTAATTTTGAAAAGATGAACCTCTGTTTTCGTGGAAAAATTAAAGCCAATAAAAAAGCTTTGCATTTTTGAGAAAGCAAGTCAGATTATTTTCCTCCTTTTCAACTCTGCACCCACTCATTTTCCAACTTGACTGATACAAATTACTGGACAAACTTTATAGGGGATCTACCCAAATAATGGTTGAAATATGGGCCTTATATATTTATTTTTATAATACCAAATACTAATATAATACTGCAATGCTTTATAATACAAAATCTTTATAATACTAAAAAAGTTACTAAATGAAAGCTTTTAAATGAAAAATTGGTGTTTTTATTTTCTTATATATTGTTGCATGGTAAAGTCTAGAATTTATTTCCTTTTCTACTGACTAGAGATTGTTGAAGGTGAACTAAAAGCCAATGGCTGTAGAAACTAACAGAGGATGGGAACCCCTGACTCAGAAGATTTTGTTCAATTCTGGGTGCCATATTTTATAAAGGACATTGATAAAAAGGATATTAGCCAGAAGATGCCAATCAAGATGGTGAATGGCCTTGAAACCATACAAGTATCAGCTGAATGAACTGAGAATGGTTTATCCCTAAGACAAAGATATACAGTCTTAAAGTATTTGAAACAATAGAAACTACTGAAAAGTAAGGCAAATATTTTTTGCCTTGTATTCTAAGCTTATTATAGAATCTTGCAAGTGGTAGGTGCCTAATAAATGTTCATTGATGTGGATAAAGAACTAAATTTGTCCTAGTTGGTCTAAGAGGGAAGAACTAGGAGCAAGATTTTCAAGTTACAGAGATGCTGAATGATCCTCAATAAAAGGAAGACATTCCTAACAATTAGAACTATCCAAAAGTGGATTGTGCTATCTTGGGTACACAGGAGTTCCCCTGGAAAGTCCTCATGGGGAAGAGGGGAGAGGAGAAGAGAAAGAGGGAAGGTACATTCTTGTTGACATATACATTGGGTTAGATGACCCCTTAGATTCTCTGTGGAACAATTTGAACCAATAGGTTCAGATTCAAAAGTCTACTTAATTTTCCCTGGAGGAAAATGTGATTAGAAGTTGTGTTACTACGTTGTCACCATTACTAACTATGGTTATATGATATGGCCTGATTGGGTTATTAGATCAGAGACTTTGACTCCATGTAGTCAGACATTCTACAAGTATTTGATATGTGTGTATACATAACAAACACATATACACACACATGCACACATGCACAATCTATCTGGCACTATGGGAAATATAGACACTTAAAGGCAACAGCTACTACCCTGAAACATAGTATACTAAACTAACAGGCTGAAAAATTTTAAAAAGTGTCAAACTTCTTGAATAGAACAATATTTCCCAATGTTTGACATATAAGGTAACTATTATAATGTCACAAAACTCATATAGTAATGATGGGGTTCTTGGGTGCTTGTACTCAGACCCCACTTCCAAGATCAGAAACACTATACCTGACAGTATCTCTCCAGCCCAAGGACACTATTTCTGGCAATAACTCATGAGTTGCCCAGGTAAACTATCTCACTATCTCTCCCCATAATACTAAGATGTCCTGAGATAGACTGTTATACTTTTGTATTTATATCCCCCTGATCTTAGCATATTGCTTTGCACAGAATAAGTACTTAATAAATGCTTTATTCATTCAAGTATTTACTAAGTGTCTAATATATGCTAGGCACTGTGTTAAAGTGCCTACATACAAACAAGTAAAACAACCCCTGCTTTCAAGGAGCTTACATCCAAATAGGTGGTGACAACAGACATATGGCAATGATGGAAAGAGAAGGGAACTTTCACCCATTTAGTTGCAGAGATTGTGAGTGGAGCTATTACAAGAGCAAGCTGACCTCTGTAGAATTTCCCTTGTTTGGACAGGACTATCTTGTACCAGCAGAACTATCAAGTACTGGTGCCCATAGTTACTGGAGACAATCCAGAGGTCAAGCTGTAGACGTCAACTCCCGAAACTATCTTGTTACAGAAATAACAGACCAAAAACACACCCCTTAGGAAACTCCCCTCCCACATTTTCCAGTAGTGAATGATGCCTGTGACCTAGTTTGCATGTTACCACCTAATTAGAATACTTGGCACATAATCCACTGCCTTTCCTATGTAAGTTTTAGCATCATTCCTGGTAGGTTGCAAGTTCCCTAAAGAGCTCCGCCCACCATGGCAGGTTCCTTGAGAATCCTTGTCCACTATACAGTGTAACAATAAATCTTTGCTGCCTTGATGGAAAGAATGCTTGAGTCTGTCAAACGACCTTGTCCTGTACTCTGGTCTTTGAGGAATCTCTGAACCTCTCAGACTGCAACACTTCCATATGATAGAACTTATACTATTAATATCCACTGAGGAAACATGATTACAGAAAACTATTCTGAATTTAATAGTACTTGTGACTGAATATGTAGTTTACAAATCACAATACCACCTACATGCATTTAAAATAATAATACATATTTGAGTGAAATATATTATTGATTCCACCTACAGGAAAGCATATTCCCAAATGGGAGTTGTTTTAGGACTCTGTCCTAGGGCTAAGCTATACTTAATCCACCATTTCTAACCAACCAAGCAATCAATGCTTATTAAGCACCTACTAAGCCTTGACCATGTGTCACATCCCCTGATGCCATCTACTAGAACACTAGGACCTTCTCAGTGTATTCGTCAAGCCATTTGCCCTGCCAACATGTGAACATTTCCAAATCTTTCTTCGATCTCTTGCTTTGGGATCAATAATTAAATCAATTCTAGCTTGCTATTAAAAAGGACATGTGACAATCTATTGCCCTCTAGCTCCATTCACAATCTCTGCAACTAAATGGATGAAAATCCCCTTCTCTTTCCATCATTGCCATATGTCTGTTGTCACCACCTATTTGGATGTAAGTTCCCTGAAAGCAGGGGTTGTTTCACTTATTTGTATGTAGGCACTTAATACAGTGCCTAGCATATATTAGACACTTAGTAAATACTTGAATGAATAAAACATTTATTAAGTACTTATTCTGTGCAAAGCAATGTTCTAAGATCAGAGGGATGTGAATACAAAAGTATGACAGTCTACCTCAGGACATCTTTGTATTATGGGGAGACAACATAGATGGAAACTTTGAGCTGCAAGTCAGATGGACAGGTCCCCATAATCCTTAGAGTGAAGCAGCCAACTAGGTGGCAATGCTGTTTCTTTAATGTTATTTATACTAACAAAATCCTATCAATTTCTGTTGAACCATTTAACAGTACCAAGGACTCTGGGGGCAAAAACTTTCTTATTTATTGATTATTTGTAGATCTATGCATAAATATTCAAAATCTTTCCAAAAAATTTAGGTTCTCTTACAAATACACATAGCCAACAAATTGGAAATCATAAGCTATTTTTTTTCTTTTTTTATTGTAAGATACCCAATGGCCATTTTGAGGAATGCTTCCTTGAATTGGCTATTTATTTTGACACACTGGCTATTATTTTCATGTTGCATGGTCTTTGTATGCTCTGATTATTTCAGCAGAGGTTTAAATGAGGCCTTTAATTCCAGTGACATTTTAAAGTCAGATTTCCTTCTCAATAGTAATCTCACATTTATAGGTTGCATTACATTTTATGGAGCACTACTGTATACATACATATGTATGCGTGTGTATACTTGCATGTGTATGTATATATACATACTACATATGTATTTATGCATATATGTAAGAAACGCAAGATGTATAAGTTTAGAGCCCTCTCTTCCCACATGTTACTATAGATTATTTGTGTTTAATGTATAGTAGAGCTTTCTAAGGTCATATTGGTTTGATTAGTCATAGTCAGACGTACTGTATATTGATGCTGACATCGTGGTATCATTTTGGTCCTCTGATTACAAAGGACAACAATGAATGAATGAATATGTGTGTGTGTGTGTGTGTGTGTGTGTGTGTGTGTGTGTGTGTATACTTAACATGGTGCTTTTCATATTGTGGAGAACTGACATGAACATTTTCTCATTTGGTTAAAAAAATAACCCTATGAAATAAGGAGGAAGGATATTAATATTATTCCCATTTTACAGGTGAATGAACAGAAGCTCAGAGAGAGTAAGTAACTTTACCCAGGGTCACATAGCTAGTAAATGACAGAAACAAGGTCCATGATTTTTTTACTCCAAGTCAACTTTTTAATCTGCTCTATAATCTTGCCTCTCCCAGTAAAAAGTGTTCCTTTTTGAGAAAGTCAGACTACACATAGAAAGATTACATAATACAGAAGAAAAATAAGTGAATTTGTCATTTGAGGACTAGGGTTCAAACCACAGGTTTGATACTTGCCATGTATGTGATTTTTTACATCTGTCTTGACCTCCTTGAGCCTTGATTTTCTCATTTGGAAAATAAGAGGGTGGGATTAGATGACCTTTTGATTTCTCACTTACAAAGGCTGCCCAACCCAAAGTTCTCTTTCTCCCAGATATACCCACTGAGGATTTTTCTGAAAGATACCTTTCTCTCTTTTCCACCATTTAATAAATCTCCTACTTCTTTAATTACCTGCCCAAAACTATCTTTTCAAGCTTATTGATGCCTCTATTACCAAAACTGCCTGACCTAACTCCCAATAGCATTACTTGCTCCCAAAGGGTATGTCTGGAAATAAGAAAGGTCTCCTCCTTTACTGATTCCTGGAAGAAATAATTTGACTTTACCTAACTTGCTGGCAATAAATATTATGGGTAATTAGCTTCTCATCACAGGTTTTGGAGTTCTCTTCTGCAGTAAGATCAGACTTTCTCTTAAAGCCCCTGAAATTCACCTGCAATAACTTTTCTTTCATCACAAATAAAGTATCCACCACTGAACTGACTTGTGACAGCATGGTAATGTGGAAAGTATATGGAACTTGGGATTAAAAGACCTCTATTCTAGTCCAAACTATGCCACTTACTACCTAAATGACCTTAGACAAGTCATTTTTACCTCTGTGGGCCCCACTGTCTCCATCTGTAAAATGAAGGTGTTGAAATAGGTAGCTTTGAATAAATCCTTCCTTCTTTCTTTAAAGTTACGATCTCATGATCCCATGAAGGAAGCTTTTGAATATTTGTTGTGTAGTAGAGTTAATCTAGCAAGACTTTGTCCATGGAATATAATCTCTGTCCCAAACAATTTGGGTTTTGATGACTCAGAATGAGCTTAAATAGCAATAGTTTCTGTTTTGGCCAGAAGTTCTAAGGGTCTTCCCTTCCCGGATTGATTCTTTTATGAAGGCAAACTAGACCATCATTTGCCTCAGTTCTTACCTAGCCATAATCACTAAATTGGTGTTGGCTCAGACAGTCTGAGACCTGGGAAATACCTTAGTTTAAAAAGGCCAAGGTCTTCCACTGTATGTCGGGCTGCTATCAGTTGTCCTGACCCATGTCTTGCCACTGGGCTCTGAAAACTGGAGGAGAGAATGAGGCTGATGACTTTGCACAGCTCTGCCTCACTTAAATCCAATTCACTTACTAGTCAAGACATCACCCTCCCGATGTCATTGGTCCTCTTTGAGAATGAAGGACAAACAAAAACAACAAGCCCTGACAGGTCCTTAAAAAGGGAAAGTCTTTGAATATGGCTACCACAAGAGACCATGGTGAGTGTCCAAGGACCCATTGAGATAAGTTGAAAGGCTCAACACCAGAGGAGTAGCTACCAGATGCTTTATTGTTTTGTCTACAGCAACTTATGAAAGTATCTACTAAGGTGTGTATTGGTTGTGATCTGAGTCAACAGAGAGAGTATTTAGAGGCAGGAAGTCTGGGATCATTGAAGCGTAAATATAGGGTAATCCCTCTGTAATGCTGACAATAGGGCTAAATTCTTTCTTTCTAGACTAACTGTGCTCCTGCAGGCTTTTACCAAGCTTGTGCAGCTTTGTTTGGGTGCATGACTAGTCTTACTCTCTGGGCAACACTAATCTTATTACTAAATCTGGACAATGATTACATGTATTATAATGCTATTGTACTGTACCTTAAATTCAAGTCAGAGGCAAATGGGAAGCCTGTCCTGGAAAGACCAGTATCAGTGTTGCATATGCTCCATTTCACTAAAAATGAGCAGCTTTATGACCTAGACACCCTGGAGAGCCTTCAAATGTGAATTTAATTAGAAAGCATTAGAGAAACCCATCTTGAAATAACAAAGGTAGTGGTGGTGACCACAGCTACATATACAGTTCATTACCCTGATGAGAGCTGATGTTAATCCAGTCTAGGTACTACAAAGGAGAGTCTGAGCAACAGCTTTCAATTTCCTGCATTTTGTAGCATCAATTTTGCAATGCTACAAGTCTTGGAAAAGAATGCTGATCTTATCCATATGTATTTTCATTTTGAAAACTAGTTTTATCATTTTTTGTTTACATCTCCTAAATTTACCTCTATAGTCCTCCCCCACCTCCTTCACAAAGAATGATTCCCTTGTAATAAAAAGGTCATAATAAAAAGAAAATAAAAAAAAACAATAAGACATATCAATGCATTGAAGAAATCGGACAATACATGTGATACTCTATATGTGAAGCTTCTTGGCACCTTAGAAAAGGAATGGGGTGAAGTGCATACTTATTTCTCCTCTTTGAGTTCGAGGTCATATGTAATTTTGCAACAATTACCTTCCATTATTTTCTGATTTCTCTTTCCATTTACAATGGTGTAGTCATTATGTATATTGTTTTCTTGGTTTGCTTATTTATTCTGAAAAAGTTCATATATATTTTTCATCATATGTCATTTCTTAGAGCATAGGAATATTCTAATAAATTTATATAATGCAATTTGTTTAGCCACTCCCCCAATTAACAGACATATGGTTGCTTCCATTTCTTTGTTACTATAAAAAGTGCTGCTACAAATATTTTGACAATTGTATTTTTACCAATAGAATCTCTGGGTCAAAGATATGAACATTTTAGTCATTTTATTTTTAAAGTTCCAACCTGGAAAAATATCTTTTCTTTCTTTAAAATTATTATTATTTGTTTTATGATTTTCAAAAAAAAATGCATTCCAAATTCTCTCCAGTCTCTTCCCTATGCATTGAAAAGGCAAGCAATATGATATCAATTATACATTTGAAATCATGCAAAAACATTTCTATGTTAACTATATTACAAAAACAAAACAGCAAGTAAAATAAAGAATGAAAAAGAATACTTCAATTTTCATTAAGAGTTCATCAGTTCTTTCTCTGGAGATGGAAAGAATTTTTTTTCTTTGCGAGTCCTTCAGAATTGTCTTGGATCATTGTATTTATCAGAGTAGCTAAGTCATTTATAGGTGATCATCATCACAATATTGCTGTTACTCTGTATAACAATTTCCTGGTTCTGCTCATTTCATTCTGCAATCAGTTCATATAAGTCTTCTCCCAGGACTTTCTGAAACCACCCTGCCCAGTAATTCTTTTTTTTTAATTAATTTATTTTTAGTTTTCAATATTCACCCACAATATTTTGAGTTTCAAATTTTCTCCCCATCTCATTCCTCCCCCACCCCAAAATGGCATGCATTCTGAATACCCTTTCCCCTAATCTGTCCTCCCTTCTATCTCTGCCCCCCCCTTCTCTTATCCCCTTCCCCTTCAATTTTTCTACAGGTCAGGATAGATTTCTATACCCTATTGCCTGTATATCTTATTTCCCAGTTGTATGTGAAAACAATTTTTTTAACATTTGTTTTTAAAACTTTGGGTTCCAAATTTTCTCTCTTCCTGCCTCCCCACCTACCCTCATTGAGAAGGCAAGCAGTTCGATACAGGTTATACATGGGAGGTCATGCAAAACACTTCCATAGCAGTCATGCTGTGGAAAACTAACTGTATTTCCCTTCATCCTATCCTGCCCCCTATTTATTCTATTCTCTCTTTAGACCCTATCTCTCCTTAGAAGTGTTTGCTTCTAATTACTCCCTCCCCCAATCTGTCCTCCCCTCTATCGTCCCCCTGCTCTCTTGTCCCCTTTCCCCCCTATTTTCCTGTAGGGTAAGATAACTTTTCATGCTCAATTGAATGTGTATGTTATTCCCTCTTTAAGTCAATTCAGAGAATAAGATTCACTTATTCCCTCTCATCTTCCCCAACTTCCCCTCCATTGTAAAAGTCTTTTCTTGTCTGTTTCATGTGAGATAATTTACCCCATCTTGCATCTCCCTTTCTCTTTCTCTCAGTTTAATCCTCTCTCACCCCTTCATTTTATTATCCAGATATCACCCATTCATCTTCAACTTACCCTGTGTCCTCTATTTATCTATCTATCTATATACATTCATATATAGTTTTCCTTCCAACTGCCTTAATGCTGACAAAGGTCTCATGAGTTACAAATATCATCTTTCCATGCAGGAAGGTAAACAGTTCAACCTTAATAAGTCTCTTATGATTTTTCTTTCCTGTTTACTTCTTCATGTTTATCTTGAGTCTTGTATTTTAAAGTCAAATTTTCTGTTTGGCTCTGGTCTTTTCATCAGGAATGCTTGAAAGTCCTCTATTCCATTGAATGTCCACTTCTCCCCTGAAGGATTATACTCAGTTTTGTATTCTTGGCTGTAATATATCTCCTTTGCTTTCAGGAATATCATATCCAAAGCCCTGTGGTCCCTTAATGTAGAAGCTGCTAAATCTTGTGTTATCCTGATTGTGTTTCCACAATACTTGAATTGTTTCTTTCTGGCTGCTTGCAATATTTTCTCCTTGACCTGGGAACTCTGGAATTTGGCTACAATACTCCTATGAGTTTTCCTTTGGGAATCTCTTTCAGGAGGTGATCGATGGAGTCTTTCCATTTCTATTTTACCCTCTGGTTCTGAAATATCAGGGTAGTTTTCCTTGATCATTTCTTAAAAGATGATGTCTAGGCTCTTTTTTTGATCATGGCTTTCAGATAGTTCAATCATTTTTAAATTATCTCTCCTGGATCTATTTTCCAGGTCAGTTGTTTTTCCAATGAGATATTTTACATTGTCTTCTATTTTTTCATTCTTTTGGTTCTGTTTTACAATGTCTTGATTTCTCATAAAGTCACTAGCTTCCAAATGCTCCATTCTAATTTTTAAGGAAGTATTTTCTTCAGTGAGCTTTTGGACTTCCTTTCCATCTGGCCAATTCTGCTTTTTAAGGCATTCTTCTCCTCATTGGCTTTTTGGACCTCTATTGCTATTTGGGTTAGGCTATTTTTTAAGGTGGTATTGTCTTCAGTATTTTTTTGGGGTCTCCTTTAGCAAATTGTTGACTTGTTTTTCATGATTTTCTTGAATCACTCTCATTTCTCTTCCCAGTTTTTCCTCTACTTCTCTTACTTGCTTCTCAAAATTCTTTTTGAGCTCTTCCATGTCCTGGGACTGATTCATTTATCAATTTCAGAATGACTCTAATTCTTATAAATTTGATTCAGTTCCCTATGTATTTGAGAATGACTTCTTTATCAGAGATAGGTGCTATATTTTTTTTCCTAGTTAACTGCTTTCCTTTTCATTTTGGCTTCATTGGTTTTATTTGTGCTTAACTTTAATCACGTATATACTCTGCCACTTGGTTCATATATGTTTAGTACTAATATATCATTGTCTATGGTATCTTTCAGCAACATATAGTTTCCTTGATTATCTTTTTTTTAATTTAGTCTATTTTTTGCTTTTGTTTTGTCTGAGATCAGGATTGCTTAGGTAAAGCATAATACATTCTACTCCAGCCCCTTATTTTTGCTCTGTGTATGCCATTCTATTTCTGATATTCTTGTAAACAACATATTTTGGACTCTGATTTCTAATCCATTCTGTTATTCACTTCTGTTTTATGGGTGTTTCCATTCACATTCATACTTATCATTACTTTATATTTCCCTCCATCATAATTTCTTTTGGTGATCCTTTTCTCTCTTTTGTTTCTTCCTCAAAAGTCTGTTCTGTTTCTGACCACACCTCCCTTAATCTTCCCTCCATCCTGTTATTCCTCCCTTACTATTCTACTCCCTTACTCCTTACTATTTCTCTGTTGCATAAGATACATTTCTATATCCAATTGAGTGTGCATAAATATATGTGTATGTATATGTATGTGTGTATATGTATTCTTCCCTTTTTCAGCTAGTTCAAAGGAGAGTGAGATTGAAGCATTGCCCACCCTACCCACTTTCCCCTTCAGTGTTAGAAATTCTCCTAGTGAACCTCTTTTATTTAAGATAATTTTCCCCATTCTTCTGGTCCCTTCTTCTCATGCATCCTCCTTTCTCATCCCTTCATTTTTTTGAGATCATTTCAATATAATCAACTCACTTTCACATCCTCTGTCTATCTAGACTGCTTTTAACTGCCCTAAAATGATATCATTATTTTTATTAATTTATTTTGATTTATCAATAATCATTTCCATATGCTTTTGAGTTTAAAATTTTTCTCCTTCTTCCACCCCACCATCCTCCCCAAGACAGCGCACAATCTGATATAGGCTATACATATGCATTCCTATTAAACATATTTTCACATTAGTGATGTTGTAAGTAATAATTAGAACCAATAGGAGGAACCACCATAAAGAAGAAACAAAACTCAACAGAGGAGGAAAAAAATAGTAAATAGTATGCTTCGATCTGCATTCAAATTCCATAGTTCTTTCTTTGGATGTGGATAGGTTTCTCCATCACTAGGCCTTTGGAGATGTCTTAGATCCCTGTATTGCACAGAAGGGTTAAGTTTATCAATATTAATCATTGCACAATGTGGCTGTTATTGTGTACAACATTCTCTTGGTTCTGCTCACTTCATTCAGCATCAGATCATACAATTCTTTCCAGGTTTTTCTGAAGCCAGCCTGTTCATCATTACTTATAGCACAATAGTATTCTATTACGTTTATATACCACAACTTGCTCAGCCATTCCGCAATTGATGGACATCCTCTCAATTTCCAATTCTTTGCCACCACAAAAAGAGCTGCTATGAATACTTTTGTACATGTGGGTCCTTTTCCCATTTGTATGATCTCTTTGGGATATAGCCCTAGAAGTGCTATTGCTGGGTCAAAGGGTATGCATACCCTTTTGAGTATAGTTCCAAATTAATCTCCAAAATGGTCGGATCATTTCACAACTCCACCAACAAAGCATTAGTGTTCCAATTTTCCTACATCTTCTTCAGTATTTATCATTTTCTTGTTTTGTCATCTTGGCCAATCTGATAGGTGTGATATGTTACCTCAGAGTTGTATTGATTTGCATTTCTCTAATCAATAGTGATTTAGAGCATTTTTTCATATGACTATAGATGGCTTTAATTTCTTCATCTGAGAATGATTGTTCATATCTTTTGACAATTTATCAATTGGGGAATGATTTGTATTCTTATAAATTTGACTTAATTCTTTATATATTTTAGAAATAAGGCCCTTATCAGAGAGACTGGTTGTCAAAATCTTTCCCAATTTTCTACCTTTCTTCTAATCTTAGTCGCAGTGGCTTTGTTTGTGCAAAATTTTTTCAATTGAATGTAATAAAAGTTATCCATTTTGCTTTTTGTAATGTTCTCTATCTCCTGTTTGGTCATGAATTCTTCTGTTCTCCATAGATCTGATAGGTAAACTATTCCTTACTCTCCCAGTTTGCTTATAGTATCAGCCTCTATATCTAAATCATGAACCCATTTTCACTTTATCTTGGTATATGGTGTGAGATTTTGATCAATGCCTAGTTTTTGCCATACTCTTTTCCAGTTTTCCCAACAGTTTTTTTCAAAGAGTGGGTTCTTATCCCAGAAGCAGGGGTCTTTGGGTTTATCAGATAATAGATTACTATAGTCATTGACAACTGTGTCTTGCATACTTAGCCTATTCCACTGATCCACCCCTCTATTTCTTAGCAAGTACCAAGCAGTTTTGATGATTGCTGCTTTATAATACAAATTAAGATCTGGAATGGCTAGGCCACCTTTCCCTGAATTTCTTTTCGTCAGTTCCCTTGATATTCTGGACCTTTTGTCCTTCCAAATGAATCTTGTTATTATTTTTTCTAACTCTATAAAATATTTTTTATAGTTTGATTGGTATGGCACTGAATAAGTAAATTAGATTAGATAGAATTGTCAATTTTTATTATATTAGGTCGGCCTACCCATGAGCAACTGATGTTTTTCCAATTATTTGGATCTGACTTTATTTGTGTGAAAAGTGTTTTATAATTGTGTTCATAGAGTTCCTGGGTTTGTTTTGGGAGACTCCTAAATATTTTATAATGTCTACAGTAAATTTAAATGGAATTTCTCTTTCTATCTTTTGCTGTTGGGCCTTGTTGGTAATATATAGAAATGCCAATGATTTATGTGGGTTTATTTTATAGCCTGCAAGTTTGCTGAAGTTTTTTATTATTTCAAGTAGTTTTTTACTTGATTCTCTAGGATTCTCTAAGTATATCATCATGTCATCTGCAAAGAGTGATAGCTTTGTTTCTTCTTTGCCTGTTTTATTACCTTTAATTTATTTTTCTTATCTTATTGCTAAAGCTAACGTTTCCAGTATGATATTGAACAACAATGGTGATAATGGACATCTTTGTTTCACCCTCAATCTTATTGGAAATGCTTCTAGCTTGTCCCCATTCTATATGATGCTTGCTAAAAGTTTTAGGCAGACGCTAGTTATTATTTTAAGGAAAACTCCATTTATTCTTATGCTCTCTAGTGTTTTTAATAGGAAGGGGTGTTGTATTTTGTCAAAAGCTTTTTCTGTGCCTATTGAGATGACCATGTGGTTTCAGTTAGTTTTGGTGTTGATATGCTCAATTATGCTGACAGTTTTCCTAATATTGAACCAGTCTTGCACTCCTGATATAAATCCTACCTGGTCATAGTGTATTATTCTTATGATAAGTTGCTGTAATCTATTTGCTAATATTTTGTTTAAATTTTTGCATCTATGTTCATTAGAGAAATTGGTCTATAATTTTCTTTTTCTGTTTTGAATCTTCCTGGTTTAGGTAACAGCACCTTATTTGTATCATAAAAAAGAATTTGGTAAGACTCCTTCACCTATTTTCCCAAATAGTGTATATAATATTGGAATTAATTTTTCTTTAAATGTTTAATAGAACCTAATCCCTTAATAGGTAAATATCACTCTTTGGCCTTTTGCCCCTGCCTGAATTTTTAGTCCAAGGAAATCTTCAATCTTAGATATAATCTGTGTTTAGGTTTCCACAAATGTGCGCAGGGAAGTCCTCAAACTCTCACACTAATGCTTAATGTACAATATGGTTATCAGTTATAAGGCATCATTTATTTTAGCTCTACAGAATATGCATAAAATGCAAATCATTCACTAGGAATCCATACTCTGAAATGGATACATATAAAGCACTTGAATAGTCTATTTGACTACAAATAAAAGGTAAATACAATATGGGGGGAGGGGCTTTCCTGTTAATCCCTCAAGCTACTTGGGATACTGCACTGCTGCTCCCTGTCTGTCTTCTGGTTCAACTGTTCCAGGGTTTCCTGGGGTGATATTTTCTCGGCTTTCAGAGTTTGATAGGGGAGGGTGAGAGCTACTACCTTTTTATTCCACCATCTAGGCTCCCAGAAGCGGAAGTAAATGATAACATTCTTAAGAGATATGTGTATCATCTTTCCCTGTAAGAATATAAACAGTTTAAATCTATCAAGTCCCTTGTGATTTCTCTTTCATGTTTAACTTTATTCTTCTCTTGAGTTTTGTATTTTAATGCCAGATTTTATATTCAGTTCTGCTACTACTATGTGTTGATTAATCAATACAGTTCCCATGTGAAGTGAGCGTCATTTATTTAGCAAAGAGAGTTAGGAAGGTTCAGATCTCCTCCTCCCACTTCCTTTTTCTGCTGTGACATGGTCTAGTAATCAAGATGTTGAGTCAAGTAGGCAATTCTTGTCTTTCTCCAAAATAAATAAATATGCATATATAAATATATGTATGTTAAATATGTATATATATATGTGTGTGTGTGTATATGTATGTGTGTACACACATACACACATACACACATACACACACATTGCTTTTGAGAAAATTTCCCTTTAGGAGACTGGTAACTAAATAGTTGAATTTGGTAGCCCTCAAACTCTATATTATTCATGAGGTAGCCCCCCACTCCTCAAAACTGGGAAAGTCCACTTTTAGGGTCTATTCATTCAGGCTACATGCAAACACATGTATATTGTTATGCCATGTATTTCTGTAAGAACTCTGACAATACTTTGATTGCTTTGGTAGGGAAAGTTCATTCCCAGGAAATCTAGTTTCTAATTTTTGCTCAGAAAACACGACACAAAGGCAACTGGCATGAAGGGGCCTTGACCAATCCTTGTTAATCTAATGCCTTCCCTCAGAAATGATCTCCAACTTATCATGCCTATATCTTCCTTCTGCGTAGTTGTTCATACGTTGCCTTCCCTATAAGACTATGAAGTCCTCCCAGAGAACCAGAACTGTGTGTTTGTTTCCCTTTCTTTTTATCCCCACTGTTCAGCATAGTGCCTGACACATAGTAGAAAAAATTGAGAGAGATCTTTTCCCCCTCTAGAATGAAGATCTTTGTATCCGCACTCAGGTCTATCCAAGACTAAGGGAGAGAGCATGAGAAAAGGTCAAGTTGAAATTTCAGCTCAAATTTTGTACTTTTCAGTCAGGAGCAGATGTTCTAGCTAGAGTCTCTTCTCTCACATTTTAGTCAACCAATCAGGAGGTAACCCTAATTAATCAGGCGATAGTGGACACATCTGATTAATGTTTTCCTCTAATACTCCCATTACTTTTATATAACGCTTTGCAAATCTCACAGAATAATAAACTTTGCAGAATTGGAAAGGAATCTCAGGGGCAATCTAGTCCTAGTCAGAGCTGAAAAACAATTCTGCTTAAAACATTGGAGACACCGTCATCTAGCATTTACGTGAAGACCTGTAATTAAGGAGAACCTATTACCTTGAAAGGCTACCACAGTAAGTTTTTCCTTATACCAAGCTTAAGTTTGTTTCTTTTCAATTAGTCCCTTTTACTGTTAGTCCTGACCTCTAAGTAGGTAGTCTACAACTTCACTTTATGGATGACAAAACTGAGGCTCAGAGAGGATAATTGACCTGTCAAAGGTCACATATTATAGTAATTTGTGGAGACAGAACTGGATCTCAGTATTTCTGATGCTACTATAACAACCATCTGTGATAATAACAACTGTCTTATTGACATATCAACCTTGATCTAGCCCCACATTAAGAATGCTTGATATATAAAAATTCAAACTGAACAACAGATACATTGAGAGTATGATTTTTTCCGTCAAAAACTGATCATCTGACCCTGGTCAAGTCACTTAACCCTAATTGCCTAGCAAAATGCAAAAAAAATAAAATAAAATAAAATAATAAAAAAAAACAAACAACAAAAAAAAGCCTGATTATCCTGTCTTACAAATGGGTTCCTTTAGGTAACAACCCTCCTAGGATGCCTATCAAGTCCACCCAAATGGCCATACACATCTGTATATTTAGCCTGAACCTCAGGCCTAATTAGCATTTTCTGAACATCATTAGGCACATCTGTAAATTTCTTAATTTGTCACAATAAAGCTAAAGGGACAGTGATTTTTTTTATGATGTATATACATGTAGGTACATGTTTGAACATACAGTTAGCATTATCTAAACTGGTTTAAATATCAGACCACAAGATTTTCCAAATAAGCATTTTATTACTTGAAATGAGCAGAGACTAAAGCCATCAGTAAAAGACAAGCTGAAGACTTCCATATGCCATTTAGGACAACTAAACTTCAATATCAAGTTTACACACACACACACACACACACACACAAAATATGGAAAAACAGTTGTTTTTTTTCTTAAAATTCAGTACCAAGATGAGGTTTTGATTGTTTAGGTTTGTGTGTATAGACATGCAATATTATATATGCATGTGTATTTATGCAAATACACATATGATGAAAAGATCATATATGTACAAAATGATTCTATTCCTATACATATATACATTTTAAAGAAAATATTTGTAGCAGATCTTTTATGGTAGCAAAGAGCTGAAAAACTAAGAAAGGATGCCCATCTATTAGCTAATGCCTAAAAAAGAATATGGTATATATATATATATATGTGTGTGTGTGTGTGGGTGTGGGTGTGTGGGTATGTGTGGGTGTGGGTGTGGGTGTGGGTGTATGTAATGGAATACTACTGTACTATAGAAAAAAAAAGCAAAAATGATTCAGGGAAACCTGGGGAAAATTACCTAAACTGATGCACAGTAAAGTGAGCAAAACCAGGAGAAATATTTATACTACAGTATCAACATCATAAAGACAAACAATGTTGAAAGACTTTAATCAACTCTAATCAAAAACTCTAATCAATTCAATGACCAACCATGACTGCAGAAAATTTATGATACAAAGTGATATCCATCTCTTAAAAGTATTGATGAGCCAATATGTGAAATGAGAGACACATTTTTGGACATATCTGATTTGGGAATTTGTTTTAATTATCATTATTTGTAACAAATGTTTTATCTTTTTTTCTCATGGGGGGAGAAAGTAGGAGAGAGAAAAATAAATGCTCAATAATTGAAAAAATGAAATTTGATTTAAAAAATAAAGCAGTTAGTTTATGCTGATATTTTGTATATCCTAATTTGCTCTTTGTATTTTTTCCTCTTTTCTCCTGAAAGAGCCATCCCCTATAACAAACTTTTTTTTAAGAAGGAAAGAACAAGAGGGGAAAATCAGTAAAACTAACCCCTCCAAAAATTAGAAAAATATCTTCAATGATTCAAATTTTGGACCTCCTGTTTCTGCAAAGGCATGGGAATAAATCATTTCATAGCTCTTCTTTGGGGAAATACTTGCTGCTTCTAAATGTGCAACATTCACTTTCAATTGTTTTATGGTATTTCTTTCTATTTACCCTATTGTAGACATTATGTATATTGTTTTTGAGATACTGCTTAAGTCATAATAATGGAAATTATCATGTGGATGACCATCCCTGGCATACCTCCAACTAGATCATAATAATTTCTTGTATTAATTGCTATTGTTCCATGAGATTTTATTTAAGATTTTAAAATTAATATTCATCATTGAAAATTTGTCTATAGTGTTTCTTTGTTTTGGATGTCAAGGCCATAATTCTTTGAAGATCATGGCTTCCTGAAAGCCATTTGGGTAGGGCAGGATGTGCTGATGACACCTATGAGAAATTTCTAGCTAGCTATCAGTTAGAGAAGGAAAGTAGGTCTCTGACTTTGCTTTAAGATTGAATTAGCTTCTGCACAGGAATTTATGTAGATGTGTGGTGCCCATGGAGTATATAGACTATGTAAGGCTAATTCAAATTCTCCACAGATGGGGAAAGTTGCTTGAGTAAAAGTGACAGCTCCTCAGAAGTGATACAATAAGTCTTCACACTCATACAGGCAAAATGGGTTCCAAATTATATCAATAGTTGCAGAAAAAATTTTTGACAAAATAAAATGCTAATTTGTGCTAAAAATCTACAAAACATAGGCATAGATGGATCTTTTTAATATACAACATACATCTTCTCAGATATGGATTACTGAAGTCAAACAAGAGGCTCTCCTGCATCACCCAGACTCCATTGATGAGTCTCCACAGGTAGTTGCCTTAATGGGTAAAGCCCCACATTTTTAAATGTGAAAAGGGTTTAGGACAAGTCTGTGGTAGCCTGATGAAAGACTAGAACCTGTAAAATTCAGGGGAAGACAGTAATCTATTTTTTAAATTCATGTGCTATTTTATTTTCCCCAGTTACATGTAACATTTGAACATTCATTTTTAAAATTTTGAGTTCCAATTCTCTCCTTTCTTCCCTCTGCATCCCTCCCATTCAGAAGACAATTTGAAATAGATTATATATGTGTATTCATGCAAAATATTTCCATATTAGTCATGTTGCAAAAGAAAACACGTATATGTGTGTGTGTGTGTGTGTGTGTGTGTGTGTGTATGAAACTCAAGAAAAATAAAGTAAAAAATGCTTCAACCTGTATTCAGACACTGTCAGTTCTTTCTCTGGGCATGGATAGCGTTTTTTATCATAAGTCCTTCAGAGTTGTCATGAATCATTGTATTGCTCAGAACTGCTAAGCCATTCATAGCTGTTCATCCTATAATATTGCTGTCACTTTGTGCACAGTACATTTCACTTTGCATCAGCTCATGTAAGTCTTTCCAGGTTTTCTGAAAGCATCCTTCTCATCATTTCTTATGGCATAATAGTATTCCATCATAATCACATAAACCATAATCACAATTTGTTCAGTCATTCCCTGATTGATAGGCATACCCTCGATTTCCAATTCTTTCCCACCAGAAAAAAAGCTGCTATAAATATTTTTGCATATATAGGTGCTTTACCTTTTTTTTAATCTTTTGGGAGACATAGTAGTGATATTGCTAGGTCAAAGGGTAGGACATAGTTCCAAATTGTTCTACAGAATGGTTAAATCATTTCACAACTCTACTAAAAGTGCATTAATGTGTCATTTTTGCCACATCCCCTCCAACATTTGACATTTTCCCTTTTCTCTCCTATTAACTAATCTCATAGGTATGAAATAGTACCTCAGAATTGTTTTAATTTACATTTCTCCAACCAATAGTGAGCTAGAACATTTTCTTCATATAGCTATAGATAGCTTTGATTATTTCACATGAAAACAGATCATATCTTTTTTTATCATTTATCAGTTGGAGAATGGTTCTTATTTTTATAAATTTGACTCAGTTCTCTATATGTTTGAGAAATGAGACCTTTATCAGAGAAGCTTGCTTCAAAATTTTTTTCACAGTTACTGTTGCTAACTGTATTTCCCTCTATCCTATTCTCCTCCTATTTATTCTATTCTCTCTCTCCTTTCACCATGTCCATCCTGAAGTGTTTTGTTTCTGACTACCTCCTCTCCCAATCTAGCCTCCCTTCTATCACTCCCCCCCATTCTTTTTCCCTTCTCCTCCTACTTTCCAATAGGGCAAGGTAGATTTCTATACCCAATTGAGTGTATATGTTATTCCCTCTTTGAGGCAGTTCTGTTGAGAGTAAGGTTCACTTGCTCCCCCTCATCTCCCTCCTCTTCCCCTCTACTGTAAAAGCTTTTTTCTTGCTTCTTTTATGTGAGATATTTTACCCAATTCTACCTCTCTCTTTCTCATTCTCCCAGTACATTCCTCTCTCATCTCTTAATTTTATTTTTTTATATATCATTCCTTCATATTCAACTCACACCTTTGTCATCTGTCTACATATTCTCTTTTTAACTGCCCTAATAATTAAAAAAGTTCTTATGAGTTACAAGTATAATCTTCCCATGTAGGAATGTAAAGAATGTAAACTTATAAAGTCCCTTATGACTTTCCTTTCCTGTTCACCCTTTTATGCTTCTCTTGAGCTTTTTATTTGAAAGTCAAATTTTCTATTCAGATCTGGTCTTTTCATCAAGAATGCTTGAAAGTCTTCTGTTTCATTGAATATTCATTTCTTCCCCTGAAGGACTATACTCAGTTTTTCTGGGTAGGTGATACTTGGTTATAACCCTAGCTTTTTTGTGCTCCAGAATATCATATTTCAAGCTCTCTAATCCTTTAATGTAGAAGCTGCTAAATCTGGTTATCCTGATTTTGACTCCATGATACTTGAATTGTCTCTTTCTGGTTGCTTGCAGTATTTTCTCCTTTACCTGGGAGCTATGGAATTTGGCTATAATATTTTGGGGAGTTTTCATTCTAGGATCTCTTTTAAGAATTGATTGGTGGATTCTTTTCATTTCTATTTTACCCTCTAGTTCAAAGATATCAGGACAGTTTTCTTTGACAACTTGTTGAAATATTATGTCTAGGCTCTTTCTTTGATTGTGGCTTTCAGGTAATCTAATAATTCCTAAATTATCTCTTCCTGATCTATTTTCTAGGTAACTTTTTTCTTCCAATGAGCTATTTCACATTTCCTATTTTTTGTTCTTTTGATTTTTTTGTTGTTTTTTGATGTCTGATGGAGTCATTAGCTTACACTTTCCAATTTTAATTTTTAAGGAATTATTTTTTTTAGCAAACATTTGTACCTGTTTTTCAAAAAACATGTACCTCTTGTACCAAAAAAATTGGCCAATTCTGTTTTTTTAAGATGTTGTTTTCTTCAGTATTTTTTGCCTGTTTAACCAAGCTGTTAATTGCCTTTTCATAATTTTCTTCCTTTTCTTTAAACCTAATATTTCCACTAACACTCTTATTTGATTTTGAAGATCATTTATTAGCTCTTCTAGGAATTTTTGCTGGCCTTATGTCCCATTCACATTTTTCTTTGAGCCTTTGCTTGTAGCTGTTTTGACTTCATTGTCTTCTTTTGAGTTTGTGTTTGGATCTTCCCTGTTACTATAGTAGCTTTTTGTGGTAGGTTATTCTGTTGCTGTTTGCTCATTTTTCCACCCTATTTCTTAATTTTGAACTTTATGCTAATGTTTTTGTTCCCAAAGTGTGTGTGGAAGGGGAAGGCCACTGTCTCAAGCTTCAGATATCTTGGTACTGTTCTTTTCAGAGCTAGTTCTAGGGTTTTGGAAGTTTTTGGTGTTTCCCATGTGGTATAATCTGGGGAGAGGTGTGATCACTGTTCTTTTGGTCTACAGTTTGGTCCTTGCCCAGGAAGGGCCCCTGATCACTTTGAATTAAAATAAATTCTGCTCCTTGGGGCTCCTGTTTTCTTTGGATCAGAAATAATACTGATCCTCAGAGTCCCTGATCCCTTGGGGCTGTAAATGATACTCTCTCCCTCAGGGCTTCTGCTCCTTTTGGATGGAAAGTGCCCCTACCTGTTCTTGAGCTATGAAGCATAAATGGGTTTAGGCAATGGAGTTGACCAATAGTACCTAGTACTATATCCAGTACTAGCGCAAGCACCCCCTGTAATCTCTTTCTGATCTGTATTCTAGTCCCCTTACCATCACTGACTTGAGAACTCTTAAAGCTGCTGCTGCTGCTTCTGTTGCTACCACCTAGTCTTATGTATTTCATCCACATGGACTCTGGGTCATCCTCCTTCCTGTGTCACAGATATCACCTTCCAACTTCCTATGTTATCTTAAGCTGAAAGAATATCTCATTCTGACCTTTGTTGGCTTTGCTGTTCCAGAATTCAATTTGAGATATTATTTTGTATTTGTTTGGAGGGGAGTCCTGGGACAGCTCAGCTGAACACTTTCCCTACTCTGCTATCAAGCCTCATTGCACTGTTGAAAAGTTCTAACTAGTACAAAGATTTTCCTTACAAATCTAAATTTGTCTTTTTGTACTATCTAACCATTAAGCCTAATTCTTACTTTTGGGAAAAAGCAAACAAGATTATTCCTTTTTATTTTCCAGGTGTCAATCCTTCAAATTCTTGAAAATGGATTTCCTCTCCTAAATGATTCAAACTCAAGGGTGTTTAAATTTCCTCCAACTGTTTCTCTACTTATCTTCATTATCAACTCTCTCTTATTTTCATTCTATATTTTCCAATGCAAGGTCTCTATGTCAGAGAAATTAGAAGCAAAATAATATTAGAAGCTCCATTTTTCCTGTCTCCTTCACATATAGTTTTCATCTCTTTCTTACCCATGCACACCCAGGTATATACTTACATGCATGCACACAAATGCAAACACACACAATGAGGTTTTGTCTTTGAGGTTATGTCTCATCTTTCATCTTCAAATCTTGTGTCTAACAATGACTTATAAGTAGTAAATTATTGAATTGGAATAAAAAGGTTTATTGAATTTAAATGAGGGACAAGAAATAAGAAAGGTACCCTGACTAGAACCCAAGCACCATGTTAGAAAATAGTGAAAGAAATTGTTGTAGGCAAAAAAGTGTCAAGTAAGTGGTAGGCTTTGAATGTCACACTGTATAACTTAAAATCCCCAGTTCTCAAATTCTGAAGTAACCTCCAAGTCAAATAGAAGAAAACATACCTGAGCAGGAATACCTTCTACAATATCCCCTAAGAAGGGCTCATTCGGCCTTTTTTTCTCCAATTCTTCAGTCATAGAAAACTTACTACCTTCTGAAGTGGTTTCATTCTGCCTTGGACCCGATCAGTTTGGAAGGGTTTTTTTTTTCCTTGTAATGAGTTAAAATCTGCTATCTCTGCAACTTCCATGAATTGCCTCTACTCAGCTAGAATTTAATTTATTATACTAATAATAACAATGATAATGAAAATGAAAGTTATCTTAAAATCTGGAGCAGAAGAGATCATTTTCTAGAAGGGGGTAATATGTGGTGAGATTACCTGGAGGACAGAGAAACTTTTGGGAGAGAGATATACTGGGAAATTGGTATAGTAGTTTGAGTCTGGGGATGATTCCTGCAGCAGGGCCGGAATTCTACAATTTGCTTCACCCACATGCATGTACATGTGGAAAGAGCCCATGCGGAATATAATCTACTAAACAGGGAATGTGTGCTTTTGGTAGGGGGTTAGGGATGGAGTGGAGGGTAGATTCAGACCTGTGATTTCATTAGGCTAGGAAACATCTAAGGGAGGAAATGCCCTCTACAGACACAGATCAGAAACTTGTCTGTAATTTATAGTCTGAGAGAGCTGACTGTGGTATCGAGAGGTCAATTTGACTTGGTCAGTGATATAAATAGTGTATATCAGAAGTGAGGCTTGACCCCAGACCATTTTAACTCTATCCACTATGCAACACTGCCTCTCTATAGTATAAACTCATATAAAGCAAAAGATCACTGTTGTCATTTGTAGGCATCTAGGTGCCAGCATATATAATGGATAAACTTGGAGTCAGAAAGACTTGAGTTCAAATACTATTTAATATGCTTACGAGCGGTGTGAACCCAGACAAGTCACTTAATCTCCATCAGCTCCAGTTTCTTTATCTGTAAAAAGGTGATAATAATAGCGCTCACTGCACAAGGTTATCATGATGGCAAAATGGGACAACAAATGTAAATATCATTATAATCCTTAAAACAATACATAAATTCTATTATTATTATTATTATTATTATTATTATTATTAATTACAGTAAAACCTGCTAATGGTGGTAGTATTAAAGACAAAGGTGACAGATTCCATATAGTCTTTTCCTGGAAAGAGCTATATTACCCTGTATGGGGAGCATATATTCATCCCTGACACAGTCCAATCCAGGTCTTAGTGAAGTGTTTTATTTTGGGATGTTGCTATATGTCTTTCAGCATTTCCCCTAGGCAATCTTAATGGGCTCATGTGCTCCTACGAGAGCAAATCCTCTGAGATTTTACTCTGTGCACTTCCCCAGATGCCTTCCTTTGTGCTGTTATAAGAGAAACCATTTCCCCAAGCATTGCCAGTGAGTTACACAAAACTCATTCTAAGTGCAGACCCAGATATGGAATGTGTGAATCACACTGACACATCTTAATCTTTCACTTTCCTAAATCATTATGAAGGTTAATAAATACTGCAACATAAATCCCAGTCAAACAATTGGCAGTATTTAAACTAACAGCATGTAGACTGAGCAGGCTTAGTCTTTTTCTATACTCCAATTGTTTTTTAAGAGACTAATTGAAGCCTTTCAGTGGGTTTTTGCATGATTGAATAGTCTGGTCTTTTGAAACCCATGTGAATATGAAATATACATGTGCAACTCAGAAGTAGATATATTTATGTATATGTATATGACTATGTGTGTCTGTGTGTATATATATATATATATACATACATATATGTATACGTGTGTATGGACACACACACATACATACACAGAAGGTGTCCCAAAAGTTGTAAGCTTAAAACTGCACTAAGACTTTTGGAACACCCTCTGTATATATATCTCTATCTATATCTCTATCTCTATCTCTATCTCTATCTCTATCTCTATCTCTATCTCTATCTCTATCTCTATCTCTATCT
>NW_020954617.1:3111296-3203753 GCF_900497805.2 Vombatus ursinus
TATCTCTATCTCTATCTCTATCTCTATCTCTATCTCTATCTCTATCTATATCTATCTATATATACAAATATATAGATATAGATATATAGATATAGATAGATGTATAGATATAGATATGTTATACACCATACACACATACATATACACACATGTTGTTGTTTATGTAGCTTACAATTCACTAAGACTTTTGGGATACCCTGAATATATACATACATACATACACACATACCACACACATAGATACACATATATATGTATCTATGTGTGTCTATACATACACATATACACATGCATATACATAAAGGTATACATACATGCATATATACATACACACACACACACACACACACACACACACACACACACACACACACATATATATATCCAGGATATGTTAGTAACATTGATCAGAGACCAAATAAATATTTTTACTTGAAGGGAGAATAGGCTATAATAGTCTTCATCTAAGAGTAGAATAAACTATACCTTAACCATCTAGGCAACCCAAAGCATTAGACATTGCCAAAAGTCACTGTCAGTGAGAATGACAAAGGCTAAAGAGAAACCCACATTTGTAAGTGCTTTGGAACACCAAGTTATTCTGTCCTTGAAAGCTCCAGAAGACTGTGGACCCAATTCTGTGGCAGACTAACCTCATTAGCTGCTGGATAGAGAGGTCACAATCCTCACCCAATCTACCATTAACTTTTACCATTACCATGACAACGCAACTCAGTGCTAGTTAACAGGGCTCAGAAGCCCTGTTAGTAGCAAATTACGTTAATGAGTTCTTCATCTTCCATGTTGAGATATTTCCTATTCAGTTCTTTCAACCATGACCACTCAATCATAATATAATTCTAAGATAGATTGACCTCCTGCTTCACCAGCAAATGGGAGATCAAATGGGCTAGATCCACACTTGGACCATTAATAACGATAAAAATAATACTGTTGCAATACTTTGATGGTATAAAGCATGCTGTGCAAAGAAGCTCAGAGAATATTAGAGCCATTCTATCACTTATCTTCAACAAATTACTCTGCAGCAACTACAAGGTCAATGTTGTCATCCACCAATTGGCAGTCAAGAAAGTTCAGATAGATACAATGGACAGAATTACCCTCTATCCGCAAACTTTTTGCCTTCTGCATTACTTTGAAAACTTTGAAATTATATACAAATATTAACTATTATTAATATCATTTTTCTCCCTTAATTTCTAAGCTCTATAAATCCATTCTCTATATCCACCATCTTGAATTTTCCCCACCATACAGCAACTGAACAGAAACTTTTTATTATGAGACACTGAGCTAGTTATTATTGATACAAAGACAGAAATGAAACAATCCCGCCTTCAAAGAGATTCTTTTCTACTGGGGGTGGGGGGAAGATAGGATAGGTACATAGGTAGCTACTAAATATAAACACAGTAATACCAAATAAATCTCACATAGGAAAAGGTATCCATGACTGGGAGAGTGGGAAATGTCTTATGTGGGAAATGCCAACTGAGCTATTCTCTGAAAGAAGCTAAAGATTCTATGAGAGGAAGTGAGGAAGAATAGAGTTGGGACTGAAGGTCTCTAATAATCTCCTTATAACTAAATCTCTCATTCTACTTCCATAAGACAAGAAATAGATAGGAGGAAAACAATTTGGATAAGAAAAACAAAACACAAAGAGAAGAAGGATGAGGAGGGTAGGAAAGGGAAGTGGAAATATTAGAAGAGAATAAAATTTTAAAATAGTTGGGTGAACCTCTGCTCTGTTTAGGTGTGTTTATTTTGATGAGTTGATCCTCCTAACCCTGGAAGTACATTCCTGAATTCTGTGAATCTTTGTCCTTGCTGGATCTGGGACTTTTCTTAATATTTCCCCTTCCACTCCCTACAGATTCCCCATTTTAAGCTAGAAATACTTATCCTTCCTCAGGAACAAAAATTCTACTTTCCGATCTTCCCTTCTGGAGCTAGTGGAGAAATGAGTTCCCCTTCAAGGTGCAAAGGCAAGGTAACCACTTCTTTAACCGTCTTGTGGTAAGGATTCTTTTTGATATATAAGTGGAAGTGGCTAGCCATTGAGGTCTTTTACAAGTCTAGAATTCCGTATTTCTGTGCTTTTAATGCCCATAAATTTTCAAGGTGCTAGATCTAGCAGATTATCCTATTTCCTTCACATCCTCTCTGATTTTATCCAGATCCCCTAAGTATTACATTTCATCAGCCCAACCCCTATTTCCTGTTTCTCCCATCTCAGACTCACATACCTGCTTCCTGAGAGTTCCCTAATATGTCATTTCCCCTATCCCCTTAACCTTCTTTTCAGGTAATTCCCAGTCTCTAATGGTCATTAGGCCAGTGGCCATATTGATTTGGGTTTTTTTCATCTCACTTCTAAACATTTTTTTTCTGTTTCAAATCTTGCTACTGTCAGGTAAGCAATCATTTCTCCAAAGGGACCTTTGGGGATAGCCTTCTAAGGAATAATAGGAAAAGAGAAGCAAAAAAAAAGCAGGTCTACTGGTGTGGATATGAATTGATGACTTCAACAACAACAACACAAAAGCTTCCTATTTCAGGGACTCCGTACTACTTCTGTGCTCTGAGGTATCAATTTACACATACATCTAGTCTATCTCTAAATCTAAATATGATCCTAGGAATTTATACCTGAATATAAAACCCTTTCCACAGCTATTTATTTTTCAACATAAAGTAGGAGTGCATATGACTAAAAACTTCAGGTATATTTATAGGCTGCCTGCTAAACCAACAGTTGCATTCAACACAGACAATATGCTTTCTTTTTTTCTTAAATCAATATATACATCATACATATGCATAAACATTGGAAAATATGTATATGCATTTGTATATGAGTCTATCTATGTGATAGACAAGTCAAGCAATAAACAGTTCCTTAGAGCCTCCCTTTAAAATACGTTCATAGATCAAGAGCTGGAAGACACCTCAAATGTCTCACCATACCAACTTCTCATTTCACAAATGAAGAAACTGAGGACCATGGAAGCTAAGTGAATTTGCCAAGGTACTAAATAAATATTAAACATGAGAGCTAGGAATTGCACCTAGATTTTCTAATGCTAAAACAATGCACCATGTCTCCTCCACTTAACATATATTTTTAATTTTGTAAATACTACTTTAGTATACTTCTTTTCTCCATTTCTCTCTTGTTTTCCCTCTGATTTTCTAGGTATTCACAATTAATTGAGTCTTAGCTTCTTTAAGTGAGGCCTATATCTGTCTCTAGAATGCAGACAAATACTTTGTTACCCAATAGAAGTCAAATGGTGATGATACACTAAATTGTCACTACACCATTAGCAATATAGTAGAATTCAGTTTAAGGTCAAATTAGCCTGGAGTCAGTCCAAGGAAGTTTAATTACTTAGCAGGTCTTGTTATAAAGCTAATTCTAGGCAACATTTGAATGTAGCTTAATTTTGACTTTTTCACACATACACTGCCCCCATTCTGCACCTTTTCCCTCCCCCTGTTAGCACCTTGTCTCTTATCCCTTTTATCCCAAATGCTGTCTCCTATTTCCTTTGCCAGCTCCTCTATCAATTCAATTCAAAAAGCATTTAACTCTGCACTATGTTCAAGATGAGACTACCCACCTCTGACACATACTATGTGACCTTGGGCAAGTCTCAGTGCTTGAGGCAACTAAGTTACATAAGTGCCAGCCTACACTGGGAGAGACAGTGTTCCTATGTGGGAATCTCTCCACCAATAATATCACAGCCTTAGGTCCTATCTCTATGCATAAAACATATTTCTAGACACTGGAGATACTAAGAAACAAAAGAAAAGTCTGCTTTCTGGGAACTACTATTATACAGGAGGTTAAATCTACTATCAAAATCTACACAAGAAGAAAAAATAACAACACCTGAGAAGTCCCCTCACTCCCACCTCCATCTTTCTGCGAGCTGTTGCATTCCAACTGCCAAACCCCATCCTGGAGCCACGTTTTCCACACAACAGTCATCTTTCTGCTGTAGCACAAGGATTCTTTAACATTAGGCTTTTCAAACTTGATTGGATTTCTCTTGCCATCTTGTTCAAGAGACTCCCTTTAAAAATAGTCCAGCCCTACCTACTCTCTTTTAATCTCCAGTGACAGGGAGCTTGCTAATACCCGAGACTGGCCATTCCATTTTTTGGACAGTTGTAACCATTAGAAAGTTTTTCTTCATTGAGCCAAAATTGACCTTATAGATTCATTGGTCCTAGGTTCTGCCCACTTAGACCAAACACAACATGTCTAATTCTCTTTCAAAATCATAACTCTCAAGATAGCTGCCATGTTCTCCCTAAGATAACTTTTCTCTAGGCTCTCTTCAATCAGTACCTACTATGGCATGGTTTCTAGTACTGTCATCTTCTGTGTCACCCATCCACCCCATGGATGGGCTGCTTCTCAAAGCCCATCCTAAAATGGTGGTTCCTATAATTGCCCATAATGGTTGGTGCTAAACATAGTATATCAGCTATAGTCTGACAAAGTCAGAGAACAGTCTATCACATCCTTCATTGAAGACACTATAGTAATGCAATATGATTGTGTTAATTTCTTGGACTGCCATGTCACACAGTTAATTTACTTTGATCTTTCAATTCATCAGAATAAAATATCTGTCTAGACATGGTCTATAGCTAAGTGGCTGAAAGTTTCAGCCTTCAGATCTTCTCTGTTTTTCCATGATCACAGAGATTTGTAGCTCTAGAAAGAATAGCACTTTTTGCTGAACTTCTCCATACCATCCAGGAAGTATGAATGATTCATTAAAGCACAGCCCAGTAATGTCCAAACTTCCATCAGCCTAATTGTATATTTAACTAATGAATTAACTAGTCATATTAATTGCTATTTATCATGATGGCAAGAATGTTGGCAGAGGATAGTAGCTTTTGTTGTCCCTTTTCAATATTTCAATTCCCTCATTGAATTTTTTTTTAATTTTTTTATTCTTTGACTAGGCAATGGGGTTAAGTGACTTGCCCAGGTCACACAGCTAGTAAGTGTTACGTGTCTGAGGCCGGATTTGAACTCAAGTCCTCCTGAATCCAGGGCCCGGTGCTCTATCTACTGCGCCACTTAGCTGCCCCCCCTTGAATCTTATCATAGCTTCATGGCCATTTGTATGACTGGAGCTGAGTATCATAAGAATGACAGGAATTGGAAAGGCAAAATGGTGTCATTGTTTATTCTTCAAATCATGAAAACATAAAATGGTGTTGACCATGTGGCAGGCACACTAACTGCATCAAAGGCAGGAAAGAGATGAATGGAATTCAATTTCATGACTCAAGTAAAAGCTGGGGACATTCCACAGAAAAGTGGGAGTCTATAAATCCTATAACCATATAAGCAGCATTTTGGTATACCAGAAAGGTAGGAATGCAAACCCAATAACAAAATCAAAATCGAGTTGACTAACCCCTAAGCATGTTGGACCTGGCACCTTACTCTAAGCAAATGATCCTCTAAAAATCATCTGCAGCAACAAGGTGGATGGCAGTTTAAATAGATGTAGGTCAATGATATTTAAAGCACAGATTAGATCATTATCAGATAGCAGCTATATAAATGGAGTGCAACACTGGAGTCTTAACAAGAATGGAAGTGGGATAGAACAGTATTAATGAAAGTAGTTCTCAGATCATGTTGAATTACTGTGGGAGGCAGAGACAAGAACTAAGACATAGCTCCTCCCATTAAATGGAACCATGAGGATTCAGGCAGAAAAAAAAAGTATGTTAAGTGCATTTTCTAAGAGAGCAGAGTCAGGTCACAAAGTTCCAGAGATCAGTTAACTGTTCGGTTTAGGGGTACCCCTAAGTATTCTTTGCTGTCAGCAGGGTTTTAGGTCTAAGTACATATTTGTTTGTTTTGGCATGGCAAAGCTTGAATGCAATCCATGGCCAAGTTCCCTAAACATTAAATTTACACAAATAGGATATAATCTTGGGGGTATTCTAACTTCCACATCATAATACATGGTTCATTTTTCTTCAATGACGGTTGCCTCTTGGAAGCTTGATTATATCTATTGCATGGGACCACAGATGTAGATTAAAAAAAAAAAACAAACAAACCTCAGTGACAGCTAGGTGGTGCAGTGGATAGAGCACTGGCCCTGGAGTCAAGAGGACTTGAGTTCAAATCTGACCTCAGACACTTGACACTTATTAGCTGTGTGATCCTGGGCAAGTCCCAGGACCCTTAATCCCATTGCCTAGCCAAAAAAAAGAAAAAAGAAAAAAAAAAAACCTTTAGCTCCTATACAAGCACACAAGGAAACAATGTATATCAGATATAGGCTGGCCTTTATTTAATCCCATAAAAACTAAAACTACTCACATAAGGAACTATAGTAACCCATTAATAATAAATCATCCCTCTCTAGTGAGATGTCATTATCTCCACCATACCTTTATAGATCACTATCCCCACCTCCAGGCTTGCTTGCAGTTACACCCTATGAATTGAGCTTCCTTTGGAAAAAACATAAATTTGTAATCTCTATAGATTATTAAACAGTACTCCATCGAATTTCTTTTTAACCCCAGAAAAGCATATAGAACTTATAATTTATGGGACTACCAAAAGGGTCTCTTAAAAGGAAAATAAACTTGTAATCTCTAGATTTCTTTTTGTTTCCTTTCTGGCATGGCCTTAATTATTTGTGATTATAATACCATTTCAGTAGTCTCCAGACATAATTCTCTTCCCAAGTTTCTAGTGCTACCTGAGAACTGCCACATCTCTCAATAAATCCTGGATTCCATGATTGCCTTTTCTCTCTAAGAGACTGACATTTCTCAATGGTTCCTCCTCTCACTAGAAGGTTGGATTCCCCAGCCATTCTGGAGAACAATTTGAAACTATGCCCAAAGGGTTATAAAACTGTGCATATTCTTTGATCCAGCAATACCACTACTACGTCTATATCCCAAAAAGATTTTTAAAAAGAGGAAAAGGACCTACATGTAGAATTTATAGCAGCTCTTTTTGTGGTGACCAAGAACTGGAAATCAAGAGGATGCCCATCAATTAAGGAATAGCTAAACAAGTTGTAGTATATGATTGTGATGGAGTATTGTTGCGCTATAAGAAATGACAAGGTAGATGATTTCAGAAAAACCTGGACTTACTTACATGAACTGATGCAAAGTGAAGTAAGCAGAACCAAGATTATGTTGTACATAGTAACAGCAATAGTGTATGATGAAGAACTGAGTGACTTAGCTATTCTCAGCAATATAGTGATCCAGGAAAATCCCAAAGGACTCATGAAACATGCTATCTACCTCCAGAGAAAGAACTGATATTGTCTGAATACAGACTAAAGCATGCTACTTTTCTTTCTTTCTTCTTTCATTCCTTCATTTCTTGTTCAAGTCTTCTGTACAAAATAACTAATATGGAAGTATTTTACATGATTGCACATGTAGAACCTATATCAGATGGCTTACTATCTCAGAAGGGAGGAGGAAGGGAGGAATAGAATTTGGAACTCAAAAATTAAAAAAAAGCAAATATAAAAATGTTTTAACATGTAATTGGAAGAAAATAAAATACATTTTTATTTTTTATTTACTTTTTTTAGGCAATTGGGGTTAAGTGACTTGCCCAGGGTCACAGAGCTAGTAAGTGTCAAGTGTTTGGTCTGAGGCCGGATTTGAACTCAGGTCTTCCTGACTTCAGGACTGGTGCTCTGTCCATTGTGCAACCTAGTCACCCCCTAAAATATCATTTTTAAAAATTATAAGAAGAAGGTTGGATCCCCAAATGCTGTCTCTTATGATTTCTAGAGAGACTAATACTGCCCAGGAGCATCCACTTTTCTCCCTAGAGCTCTGAATCCGCACCTTCAAACTTGTGGTTGCTAGAGAAGTAACACTAAGGAAGATAATGCCTAGGAAAGCCTGGCATGGTGGAGTATTGAGTTTTTGAATCAGTGGACCTTGATTCTATTCCTAGTCCTTCTATTTTCTACCTGTGTGACTTTGGGCAAGTCATTCTCTTAGTCTAGACTTTCTTATATAGGAAATGAGAGCTTTGAATGTGATGGACTCAGATCTATTTCAGTTCCAATTCTCTGACACTGTTATCCTATGAGACTTTTCTTGACAGAAATAGGCTTCCCAAACTTTTTAAGAGCTTCAAATACCCCTTTCTCTATCTAGGGAGCTTGGTTTCTAGAATTGAGAGTCCAGGACATTTTTTCTTATGTTCTGTCGATGAGACTATTTAAATCTACTATGTCGATTCTCTGCTCCAAGGCTTCCACAAACATTTCCATGAGTTAGAGGAGTCTGTGTACATACACAGTGCTCCATACACACACACACACACACACACACACACCTCATCACCCAAATCTTCTCTTAGCTCTCTTGCTTCCTGGTCTGTACTCTGAAAATGAAGAAAAGTGATACTCTGTAATTGGCCCCCACCCATCATATCTAATCTCCTTTTTAAAAATCAGCACAAAGGTATGGCCCAACTCATAGTAATTCAAGCCAATCATTCCATTCTCAAGTGATCAATAATAACTTGAGCCAATAAATCTCTTTTCAATTGATAAAGGACAACCAAAGTTCCAGCCAAAGTTTACAATACTCTTCTTATTAACCCCCACCTAAAGAAAACCAGTGACAACACCTGGATCTTTGAGTTAGAGTTAAAGAAAGAAAAACTCTTGCTTTTGGATTATAAAAGTTGTTACTGAACCTAGGCATTTGACACTGTTCTCGACAGAAACATTAGTGATTTTTTTTAAAAGGTTAATCACAAGATAAAAGAAGAATGAATTTTCTGGGCACCAGTCTCTTTTCTTCTTTGTATTTGAGAGACTGCAAGCTTGATCTAGTCTAGCTTAATGGAAAAAAAAAAAAAAACACTGGATTTTGTGTTAGAAGACCTGGGTTCAAATCTCAATTCTCCTAATCACTGTCTGCAAAAACTGATCTGGATCCCTGTGTCCTTGGAATCCATTTTCCAAGTTTTTTAACATAAGAATGGTGGACTAGATGAGATCCATTCCAAGACTCTTAGAGAGAAATAATAAAGTTCTTGGGTATCACAGTTACTACAGAGGACATCGCTACATTTTTAAAGGAAATGAAAAAGAAGTAAAAGTTGTAAAGTGCGACTCAGAAATACTTATGAAAAGTTATGTACTGCTTCCATAGCTTTTTTCTCAAGGGCTATCCTCAGACAACAAATAAACAACATGCTAACAATGAGTTAATTCTTTCTATGGAAGAGAAGTATGCTTCTCAAGATGCAGTTAAACCCAGGGCTTGTGAAAGGAGAAAGAGGGATTTATACTTCCTTATGTGATGTGTTCTTTGAGCTGTAAGTCACAGAGTCCCTTGCGAATGAAGAGAGGAGGAAAAAAGCAACATACAACCAGACACATATATAGAAATCATAGTGGAAGTCACAATGTTGTTTTTTACTACAGGATTTATGGGCCCAAAAGTAAGTAGTGAATTTGGCCTCATGGTTTATACGTTGCATGAAAAACTGAAACAAGAAGGATAGGGTTAGTGCTTATGAGAAGGAAAGGACATAGAGACTTATACAGAGAGTCTCTACCTCTCTCTCATCCTCCTTCTCTTAATCTGTTTTTGTCTCTGTCTCCTGCTTCTCTTCCTCAGCTTCCTTCTCCTTTCTTTCCTTCTGTCTTTCCTCCATCTCTCATCTTCTCCCTTCCTCTCAGAAACAAGTATACAAACCAAGTACAAATCTAGGCGGCCAAAACACAAGGCCAAGTGAAGGGAGCTAAGAAATAATGGGATAACAATCAATATGTATGGAATGTTGACTTCAATAATCTCATTCTTTTATCATCACAAGAGGATCAGGCAGCATCACCATCGACAGAAGAACTCTTTAAAAAATAAAGTACAATAAAATGGTAGGGATTATCAGTATTACCTTCTCTGGTTCATGAGACTTCAAAGTTGGCAACTAGTGGACAAAGCAGAAAATGGATTCCTTCCATCAAAAGCACGTTCTACTTTGTGTCTGACTTTAGAAGAAATGTTATACTTAATAAGCAAGTAGCTAATTTGTAAGATTTTTGAAGACGTAACTGTCCATTACAACAAAATAACCCTTACCATTAACTAATGTGATCATAAGGACCTCAAGCCCCAAAGCAACATAAGAACAAATATATGATTTCTGAATTTTCCCTTTCTCATCAATGTTCAAAGTGTTTTATATAGAATTTATGACAACATGTGTTGGGGAATTTGTGTGAGGGAAATTTCAGGAATAATAGCATATAATGTGGTATTTTAGAAGGAAAGCTCTATTTTGAAACAGAGGATTTATGTTTAAATAACATCTCTCAATATCTTCTTTCTTTCAGTAGAAGGGTGATAAGCTGCAAGTGAGGAACATTGTATATGCTGTTTGATAATTTGCTTTAATATTTTTTTCTTTGTTACAAGGGGAAATTCTGACAATATATTTGTGTTAAGAGCTGTTGGCATAAGGCAGTTATGATTTTTAAAGCATCAATGAACTTTATTAAAAAAAGAATAATAATAAGCCTACCTTGTTAACTTTAAGCAAGTCACATCATTTTTCTGGGCCTAAGTTTCCTCATCTCTAACACAAGAGGAATACATAAATGCTCCTTTTAGTTGCAACCATATGATTGTGGTTGAAACTTATATTGGGCAGGACTAAAAAGATGTTCCTGGGGTTGTGATTAATTTGTAGTACAAATGTATTGTGGTATCAGATAAATGATACTTGAGCACTGGATGGATGTAATGTACTGAAGGTACCAAACTAATTTGGGGAAAATTCATAGCCTTCTTAGGGGGGTCAGAACTCAACCCCCAATCCACTAAGGTTTTAGAATGAAAGAACCTATGACCACCTATCACCAGGAGTCTTGCAGACCAGAATTAACCCAAACATGAGGAGGGATGAGAAAAAAAAAAACACACACACACACATACACACACAGTATGGTAGTTATAGGATTCTCATGCCTATTCTAAACCAAAATCGAACTCCAGTGATTATCTTTTGTTTCCAAACCTACTTTCAAATTATAGGCCAGGTGGCTCCAAACATCCAGATATGTCAAGCAACTGACTTTGAGGCTGGCCAAATTTCTTGGATAATTAAAAAAAATAGTGAGAGAATTCATAGATATTGGTTAACTTTGTTTTTCTTTTTAGTCTTCCAGAACTTATAAATCTTTGTTGTTCATCTGTATTCCCAGAGGGAAGAAAAGAGTATAGGTGATCAATGTAGGGAACATTCTTCCTGGATTCAAATTTTAGAGTAGAAGCAGCTCCCTAGATATCAAATTTTTTGAGGTTACCAAGACAATAGGCTGAACTTTAAGACTTAATCTATTCTGGTCAGTTAAAGTATTCTGTTGCTCATATAGTAATACCTACTTTCCTCTGTCATTTTAGAGATGGTCATTTCCTCTGGGCATGAGACTTGCCAGTAGTGGTAAGGAATAGCACAGCTAAAACTCTTTTAGGAAAAGCAGAGCAACTTTTGTACACATAGGCATTAAACACACACACAAACATAAAACATACATACATCAATAGAAACTGTTACTATCTTGTACTATATAGGTCTCCAACCTAGCCTCATGCTTTCTACCTTTAATTTGTCTTTCTGTCTCTTTTGTTGGAACCTCTCTGCTGATTTGGATTTGAACTCACACTTTAGACGTTCCCCCTGCCTATTGCCTCTACATCCTTAACACAGCTTAGCACTGTTCTCTGAGAACAGTATTCTTCTGGCTATAGGCCACCATCTTAATGCTTCTGGCCCCTTCTTGAGTAGGAAGTATGCAGCTGTAGTCTTTTCTAGCTCGTGGCTCCAGAAACCTCCACCTATGTTATAGGAAACCAGCAGCTGCAGACCACATCTGTTCCCATACTAGGCAACTAGGTAGTATAGTGGATAGAGTATTAGTCCTGGAGTCAGAAAACCTGAGTTCAAATATGGCTTCAGAAACTCACTAGCTGTGTGACCCCAGGTAAGTCACTTAACCTCTGAGGAAGTTTCTTCATCTGTATATTGGAGATAATAATGGCACTTGCCCTCACAGAGTTGTTGTGAGGATCAAATGAGACAATATTTATAAGGTGCTTGGCCCAATACCTGTTCTCTTCCCTCCTTCTTTTCTGTCCTTCTTCCTTTTTTTTTAACCCTGATGTTCAGTGGGAGAATTAATATTAAGCTATCTTTGTTTAAATGTCATGTGGCAAGCAGGTGTGCCTCTGCTTATATTAAAAAATAGATATTTTCCCCAATCACAAATTTCAAAAGTATTCCTTACTTTGAAAATAAAGCTAAACATATATCTAGCTATGACCTACAGGGAAGGAGAAAAAAAAAGTAATTGAGTTTTGATGCCTGGAAGCTATATTGGTATGATTTGAGAAAGCAAAATAATGATTACAAATGTTCTCTCAAAAACAGAATGATGTTAAAATGGTTACCAAAGGGAAGTAGAGCTGCTAAATTGTGAAAGAATAGTGCTAACATACTTATAAAAAATTGTTTCACGGAATAACATTCAAGGCACTTTTTAGAATATAACACCTAAAGAGAAAATCACATAAAGCCACAGTAAAAATACAATAAGGTTGCAGGGAATAGTCAAATGCTGAAATAGAGAGTTAAAAAAAAACCCTACATGGAGTATCTCTTTTATCCCCACTCCCACCTACAAGGATCCATCAAAGCTCCAATTCTTTGTATTCTCTTTGCTAAATAGTATGGTAGTAAAACCCCTTTAGAGGTTGGGAACACAATGTCACTGCTGGAGCATACATAGAAGGGCACTAAGGAAAGATGCCTAAGTGAAAATATCCTGTCTTAGCCTCTGCTGCTTTTAAACAAATCAAAATCTTCACTGAGAGCAGAGCCCCTACATGGCAATGAGTCAGATTTGCTGATAATGCACAACAAAAAGAGACTGAGGGAATCCAGAAACTATATGTGGAATTCATGAGGATTTGCATTTGTTCTAAAAATGGGCTGATGCAGCAAATCACATTTAATGCTGACAACTGAAAAGCAATGGTAAGTGGAGGCCAAAACAAGCAGGCAACAGAACCAAGTAGATTCCCATAACCATTTATATACTTGATGGGACAAAAGCTCTTGTGTGAAATAAACCACTTTTGGGTGATGGAGATAGAGAAAAACAAAAGAAAACAGCTTTTAAGGAAAAGATTTCCAGACTTGAGAGATAACCCTGGATGCCACACCTTCAAAACAATCTCTAATCTTCATTTCAAAATATGTTGCAGAAGTAATGCACTGTTGTGTTCCCACTTGATAATTCCTTTTGTGTACTTCTTCCAAAGTTATTCAGGAACATGTTAGAGTGATCTGATAAATAACAAAGGCCCTCAGGCTGC
This sequence comes from Vombatus ursinus, assembly GCF_900497805.2. Classification (NCBI taxonomy): domain Eukaryota; kingdom Metazoa; phylum Chordata; class Mammalia; order Diprotodontia; family Vombatidae; genus Vombatus; species Vombatus ursinus. The sequence continues at coordinate 3,124,767 of NW_020954617.1, forward strand.
CTAAGAGTTATGGGCTTAGGTTTCTGAAACCTGAGCTGGAAGGTGGAAAAATAGTACACAGGCTGTGTCTACATCTTCAAAAGTCAGAAACAAAATTTGAAAGAGTGATAACTTTAAAGATTTGCCATTTAACTAGGTTAAACAATCATGAGCAGTCGCTGTTCTTTGTCTCCACTTTCTGTCATTTATTCCTCTGCTCACTTTTATTCCTATCCTCCTTCTTTGCCCTTACTCTCAATCTACTAAAAACTGCTAGAGGAAATCACAACATTCTTCTGGCTTGGCCCAGTTTAAATTTAAGCTAACCTCCAGTGGGCCTTCTTCATCACATTCTTAACAATGGATGTGCGAGCTTTCTGTTCTTTTCTCAAATACACACCAGGGCTGTTAGTAGAGGATTCCTTCTAAACTCCTAAACTGAGGCTATCTATTGGAAACTCCCCTAATTCTGTTAAGCTTCTTATCTTCCTAATAATTCATTTCTCTTCCTTCCACTTTCTAAGAAGAAAAGGTGTATTTTGTTGTCAAGAATAACATTTCCACAAGAAGACTAAACCCACATCTCATTCTTGCGCAATGCTACCTTTACAATGGCATGATGAAAAAAATAGCAGATTTGGAGTCATTGGATTTGGGTTCAAAACTGAAATTCAAATTGGGTTCAAATCTACCACTTATGACCCACATTGGCATCAGATACAAAGGGTTGGGTTTAGCACTTATATTGTTATTCATCTTCTTTCTAGCTGCTAAGGGATAGTGTACATATAGCTTGCAAGCCATGGTTAGGTGGATATTAATAATCTGAAGAGCATTCAGAGGAAGGACACTACAATGGGAAAGAGGTTTAAGATCATGTCATTAGAGGATGATTTAAAAACATAGGGGGATATTTAAGAGACTTTAGTGAAGTTTTAGAGGGTGGACAAGATAGTCTCTTAAAATATCTAAGTAGCCATTATGTGGAAGGAAGATTGGACTTATTCTCCTTAATACAGTAGAAAGAGCTAGAAATGACTTCTTCTCATTGCTCCCATGTGACTGGAAGATGCAATCAATAGATTGCAAGTCATTAACTTGCCATTAATTTCTCTAGCCATTAATTTATTTATGCATTCTAATAGGCTGAATGAATTCATTATATCTAATAGATAAGTCAAAACCTTTTAAGTCTGTGGATTTTGCCTTCTCTTTAATGAAAATCAGGACATTTTATTTTTATCAGTTCTATGATATTTTCCTATTCCCCTCCATCAGTATTCCAAAGATCACTGACAACGATTCAGCAATCAAAGTTTCCAGTTCTTTCAGTGTGTGATCATGAAGTTCATTGGAGTCACATGTTCATCGAGGGCAATCTGGTGACATCTTCCTGTCTCCCTACTTATCCTAAGTATTAGTTACCTATCAGTCATGTTTGTTCTAGTTTTCCCTTCTAAAGATATTTTTCTTGGTAAAAAAAAACATGTAAAAGTTGAAGATCTATGCCTTCTATCTTTCATCATTATAGTCCTGTTCACTCAAAGCAGTGGTCAAATTTTTTCTTAATTCTCTTATTTTACTCACATTGATTTAAAAAACAATGTTGTTGTCATTACTTTTTTCTCATTAAGAGCTTTTGTACTCGCAGGGCCATGTTGTTGTTATTCAGTTGTTCAGTCTTGTCAGACTCTTCATGATCCCACAGACCATAGCACACCAGGCCCTTCTGTCCTCTTGAAGTCTCTTCAAATTCATTTTCATTTTTCTATGACACTATGCATCTATCTCTTCCTCTGCCTTCCTCTTTTCCTTTTGCCTTCAATCTTTCCCAACATCAGGATCTTTTACAATGAGTTCTGCATTCTCATTATGTGACCAAAGTATTTAAGTTTCATCCTCAGCACTTGACCTTTCAGTGAATAGACTGAATTAATTTAAGTATAGACTTATTTTATCTCCTTCTTGTCCAAGGGGCTCTCAAAAGTCTTCTCCAGAACCACAGGACCATATCATGCTCTTACAATTAATCATTACCTCTCCTTGTTCATATCTTCTTAACACATCTTTTTAAAATTCAAAATTGATAAATGAATTCCTTGTGTATCTGTATTCTATCTTTAGATATTTATCCATTTTCCTTCTCTTCATTTTTTTCCCTTCATGTCCTCAGAATTCCATTTTTTAAAACATTCCATAATTTTAGTCCTTGTAATCCTATCTGTCCTTCATCTGAAGTCTTTGAAATCTGCTATTTCAGGGAGGACACTGTCAAAGTAATTTATTAGATTAAACTACCAATTAATAGTTCTAATTTTTGTTGTTCCACTTTCAAATAATCTTAATATTGTCCTAGAGACACAGATTAAACTTTGGGAAGGGAAATGGTAAATCACTGATTACAGACTTCATATGCCTGCCCATTCTTCCCTATAATCCCAAGGCTGGATTATGTTGGTCTTTTTTGACACAGCATCTGTGACTCTAAAATCTCATTTAGAAAAAAAAAGTTTCATTACTTTGTAACCATGAATTTACAAAATCACAGAATCTTAGAGTTAGAAAAGATCTCAAAGGCTATCTAGTCCAGTTTGTGTGAATAAGAATCATTTCTACAAACAGGCTTAACAAATGGTTAGCATTCGCTTGAAACATTCCAATAAAAGGGAACACATTACATCATGAAGAGGCATCCTAATGACTTTCAGAGAGCTCTGCTAAGAAAGTCTTCCTTATATTCAGCCAAAATCTGCCTCTCTGCGGCACTCACCTATTGCTCCTTGTTCTGCCTAACAAGGCTAATCCAATGACAGTCTTTAAAATACTTAAAGAGTGAAAATTGATTCATGAATTTTAATAGCAAAAAGACTGCAGCAGTAGATGTGTGTGTGGTGTGTATGTGCATATACTCTTTTTTAAACATTCACCATAACAAGTTGAATTTATACCAGAGACATTAAGATGGTACAATATTAGGGAAAAAATTGATAAAATTAACCAAAAAATGCCCAAAGTCACATGATATTGATACATACAGAAAAAAAAAAGTTTTGGACAAAATACAGCACTCATTTATGCTTAAGAAAAATATCTATAAAGGATAGGAATAGAAAGGTAATTTTAATGTAAAAATCTCGTTTAGAAAATCATATTCCTAAAACAAAAATTTAGCATTCTTAGCAATGGAAAAACACCAAGATTCCCCAATAAAGATTGGAGTTAAGGATATTGTTATGCCATTTGACATAATTCTAGAAATGTTTATGATAGTAATAAAACAAAAAGAGAAAGAAATTAGCAGTATAAAGATAGGCAAAGAAGTTGGGAGCCTAAGGGACTAAGAGGATGGTATTGTCCTCTGCAGTAAGAAGTAAGGTAGAGAGTTTATGGGAAAAGATAAGTTTTGGACATATTGGATTTAAATTGTCTACTAGACATCCAGCTCAAGATGTCTGAAAGTCAGTTGGAGATATAGACTGGAGGTCACCACAGAGATTGGGGCAGGAAAAGTAGATTTGAGAACCATCAGTATAGACATGATAATTGAATCTATGTTTTCAGCATAGAGGGATAAGAGAAGAGGGCCCAGGACAGACCCCTGAGGGCCATCTACAGTAAACTGGAGGAGGATCCAAAAAAGGAGATGAAAGAACAGTCAGATATGTAGTAGGAAAACCAGGAGAGAGTAGTGTCCCAACAAACAAAAGAGAAGACAGTATCAATAAGCAGAATGATCAATAGTATAAAAAGTTGCAGAGAGGTCAAGGAGAATGAGAATTGGGAAAAGGTCATTGGATTTGGCAAAGAAGAGATTATTAGTAACTTTGGAGAGAGCAGACCAATAGGGTAACCAATGTAGGTTTGGGTTGGTTTCCAAGATAGTGAGAAAAGTAATCAGTGTCAGTCAAAGAAAGTCAGAGAAGTCCTAAGAAGATCCCTAAAATTCTCTTTCCTTCAAACCACAGTAGTCTGACCCTGGTACCTGAAATCCCACCTTTAGAGATTCAACCTTTTGGTCTATGGAACTGGATCTCCTTCAAATGATTTCGTCACTGCTCCACTTCTCTCTGACTATGCCAATGCTATTCATTCTGTAAGACCCAGCTCAGATCTTTAGATTTTCTAGATTCATGGAATGTTAGAGGTAAGGGGACCAGCATGTTCCTTCAGTTTAATACTTTTGCTTTTCAAATGAGGAAACTGAGAATGAAGAAAAAGTGAATTATTAAAGGTACAAAATTAGCTTCTGATTAAGTAAAGGCACTTGGCTGTTACCACTGTAAAAATGAGAAGTAACTTTGTCATGCTTTGTTTGTCGAATTGAATAGATTAAAGGGAAATGGGCTCTCAGAAGGGGAAAAAGAGGGATGCCATGGAAAATATTGCTGCACCAACCTCACTCAATAATCACTTTCACTACATTTTTTTTCTTTCAAAATTTCACCTCAGTTTAAATTTCCTGGTTGTTGGTTAATTCAGGGAAATGTTTCCTTAGGTTATATCAGGCATATCACTTCATTCCCTCTTCCCAGTTAAAAGACTTGAGCTGTAGAGAAAAGCGTATTTTTTTTCCTTTTTTTAAGTTTTTGAATCACAATAGCAGACACCTTTATAAAAACCTGAATGAAGATTGACAGAGAAGGGAAGGGCCACGGGCCTTTTAGTTTGCTTGTAACCTTGACAAGGTTTAATTAATTATAGCTTTCATTGTAATGATGTGAGAATACAATAGAAGATAATCCCTCTCAGGGAACTAGGATTCCAAGATTTTAAGCTTTCTCTTCAGCTTTTGTTAACTGTGCAATTGTGTGTGTGGATATTTTTATGACACCTGTAGTCCTGGTCTCCACTTAACCAATAGTGCTACATTAGTTTAAAGTAGGCAAAGACAAAGAAATATATGATGATCTCTCTTGCAATCTTCACTGAGCAACCAGAGCCAAGCACTGTTGCTGCAACGGCAATGATTTCTGGATATATACCCCCTCCAAAAATAACTTCAAGTGCCTGTTTTCCAAAAGACAAATGAATTTCTGTCATATGTGTGTGTACACTTGTTCATGTATTGTGTTCTGAACCTAAACCCCAGATTAAATGATCATTTCTGTTATCAATAAAGAAACAAAAATAAAGATTGCACATGGGTCCTTGACTATACCATTTACATCATGCTTCTTCGTTCAAGTATGCAACAAATTCAACATTATTTCTAAAGCTGTCCTGCTTGTCTGTGTTTCAAAGCAAAGGTCCTCAATAGCTCTTATCTGATTCTTCCTTGATTATTAGAAGAGAAAGCATTCTTTTTGCTTGCTAAAGCTGGCATGTAACTGTCCTCTTGGGGCAAAATTTCACTTTCTGTGACCTTTATTCCCGAATCAGGTTTTTCCCTTCTGGTCTTCTCATCCTAATACGGATTCCCCTTTGAGTTGCTCTTTTATATTCCAGGGATTGTGATGAACTTATACCACCTCAGAGGATTGCAGTTAACCCCTTCCACCAGATTCCAGGTGACAGAATCAGAAACTTGACTTTTAAAAGGAATCCAGGTTCTGTGGATACTCAACAAATATATTCTAAAACGTTAAGCTAACACATAGTTGGTATAGGTTAGGGTGGCAAATAGATGTCTTTAAACTAAGGATTATGGTAATAATAAGTATTGACACTTTATAATATGCATAAATTTACATAGTAAATAGGAGTTCTCTGGCCTTGAGCCATAACTTTAAAAAATTACTATGTTAAATCTAAGGATATCCAACTTTGCAAATTTAACTGTGTGAAGGAAGAAATAGGAGTCACTCTCTAATACCAGCTTTAGGATTAAGGACCTCATCTTTATTTAAATGTTATACTTAACTACATCCTTTCCCTGGCCACTTATTATTAGCCAAGAGGCAAGTTTTAGCAGTCTATATGAGTTTCCAGCACTCTATCCCAGACCCAAATATAGTTCGTTACAGTAGTCACACTTGAATACAATCAATACATTTATTCAAATGGCCTATTGGTCTGAAAGAGATCAAGGTGGCATTTAGGCCGTTCTAGGAACTTTTCTCACACTTTACTTTCCCCCTCCACCTTTATAAAAGTATAAATGGTGCTTGGTTAAGAATTATTGTGGATCAACCATATTTTCGTTATTTTATTCAGAGATGAACATTTTTTTGGTCCTGACTTATAGTTTCATCAATAGAGCAAATTGGCAAGGAGAAAACCCTCTCTACCAATGGAGATCCACATTATGAAATTTATAGTTTTAGACTTGGGGGAAGAGGAAGGGAGGGTATTGAGAGGTTAAATAGCTTTCCCAGGGCCACACAGCCAGTATCTTTCATAGATAGAAGTGGGCCCAGGTCTTCCTGACTCAGGCTACAAAAACACATGGAGAAGAAAAAAAAACACTTGAGAAATTCTAAAATATTATATCAAAAGTTGAAAGTTTAAAAAATCCAGTTGTGCTTTAAAGATACATACAAATCAAAACATTTAATCATATAGCTAGTTGGTCTAATGGAAATGACAGATTTATAGAAAACTGAGAACCTGGGTACAAATTCAAGCTTTTCTACTTAATCTTGTGTGGCTAATTCATCTAGTCTCTCTAGGGCTAGGCCTTAGTTTCCTCATCTGTCATATGGAAAGTGTTGGACTAAGTGACCACTGAGGTCTCCTCCAGCTCTAAATCCATGATCCATTGGCTGAAAGTTAATTCAGAGGTACTAATGACCATGAGGCTTTAGTTATCTAGGTGTTCATATTATATTTATCTACTACTTCTATAACCATGAGAAAAGGAAGGCAAATAAAGGTTCCAACATTAACAACTCATAATTGGATGCATTGCATTATTCCCCTGCCAAAAACTTTATATGCTAATGTGGAGTTGGGACCTGCAGGTGTGTCTACCTGGAGTCATTGACTCAAATATTTAGGTCAAGATTTTATTACATGGCAAGACAGCCTTTTGAAGGACAGGATAATGTAACTGGACTCATGTTTGTGCAGGAATCCTACAATCAGTTATCCAGCCTCTCTGAGATCACAGTTGTCATAAAGTGTGGTAGTCTATATACCAAGCTCAATTACATTCCCAGAGCTATCTTTTCCTTTATTAAGAGCTTCTTAAAAGAACCTTGATCAGGGGAGACTAAATAAAGTCAAACATAGAATTTTCAGTTTTTAATGTCTCCTAATTTCAATACTTTGGGATCATGATGTCAGTGGTGTATGTATTCCTTCCAATGATCTAAACCTTCCCTTCTTGATAGAGTATATTCCAGGATTGCTGGTTTCTCATTCCCCAGCAGCAACACCCCACCAAAAAAAAGGAGGCAAACAAAAAACACACTGGATTTTATGGGAATCTTAACAATTAGTAAATTATTAATTCCATAAGTTTTTTTTTCAAATTGGAAAATATCTTTAGTATATTGGAATAAGACTATGCTTTCAAGTAGGATGGTAGAGTGTTATGGGAACCATTTGGGCCAGAAATTATGTTAGCATTAATTCTCCTTGACCTCTAAGCACCATTTGACACCACTGACCTTCCTTTGTAAGTATTTCTTCCCTTAGTTTCTGTGATGCCTCACTGTCCTTGTTCTTGTTCTCATTCTTTCTCTCTCTCTCTCTCTCTCTCTCTCTCTCTCTCTCTCTCTCTCTCTTTCTCTATATTATTCCCCACCCCTCCACTTCCTCCTCCAAGCTCCCATTGCCCTAATTTGCACATGTCACTCAATAGTTTACCCTCCCCTCCTGCATTTTCTTCCTCTATACTTTTTCTGTAAGATATCTCATCTGCTTTGAAGGTTTCAAATATCAGGTCCATACAGATGGCTCCCAAATTTATATTTTCAGCCCTAATTTAATTTCTGAGATAGTTAATGCACTTAAGTCCAACTTAAATCACCTCACCATCTTTTCCCCACAACCAGCTGCCCGTAGAGCTCTGTGTTTTTATCAATGGCATCATTCTTTTAGTCACTCAGGTTTCAAACTTTGGACCCACCTTTGACTACTTCTCCTTCTCCCTTCACATCTATTTAGTCACCAAGGCATGATGATTTTTTTCAGAGTGTTTCTCATATTCACAACTTGCTTCCTATTGACTTTAATGACCCTTATCACACAATGCTGGGCAACTATGTGGGCATAGTGGATAGAGCATAGGCCCTGGAGTCAGGAAGACCTGAGTTAAAATCTAACCTCAGACACTTACTAGCTGTGTGACCCTAGGCAAGTTACTTAACCCTGTGTGCCTCAGTTTCCTCATCTATAAAATGAGCTGGAAAAGGAAATGGCAAATCACTCTAGTATCTTTGTCAAGAAAACCTCAAACTCACGAAGAGTTCAGAACCCTGAAAAGTATTCACTCAGACATGAATGAAATGACTAAACAACAGCAACAAATGCATAATATATAGACTGTAAGTATAATCTCTATATATCCTCTCTGCCCTCCAATTCTTCCTACACAATCTTCTCAAATATGTCTTCTTAAATATCATATATCACTGCTCTGCTAAAAAACAATGCCTCTCCATCATTATACCATTGGTCTCCCGACTTTTTGGCCATGTTCCCCATCAATAAAAAAAAAACACACACCTATCCCAATATTGTGAATTTAATCATTTATCTATTATATATGTACTACTGTACTATATATATATATATAATATACTGTCGAACTCAAGATAGATCTACTTCCCTTCATCAAGATATATATATATATATACACACATATATATAGTACAGTAGTACATATATAATAGATAAATGTATATATTATGTATATACTATAAATGTATATATTGTATATATTATAATATATACAATATATGCATATGTGCATGTATGTATACATATGTATATATACATATAATATGTAATATATATTATAGATAAATCTATATAATAGATATATGTATATATTACAAAACACAAAAACAAAAGTTTTTAAAGCATGAGATAGAGATGAAACAACATTTTATCTTAGAGGTAATAGGGAGCTAACGGAGTTTATTGAGTTGGTAAGTGATATGGTCAGATCTAAACTAAAGGTGAATCATTTTGACAGTTGGGTGAAGAATAAATTGGATGGGGGAGAAACATGGGGTATGGAGAACAATTGCAAGCCTCTTTCAATAGTACAAGTTACAGATAATGAGGCTCTGAGCTAGGGTGGTGGATGAATGAGTAGAGACATGAGAACAAATGAGATAGAACTGGCAGAATTTGGAAACTGATTAGATGCATGTTAAGAGATAATTCCAAGTCAAGGACAACCCCAAGATTGAGAATCTGGGTTATTTAGAAGGATGTTGCTAGCAACAACAGCCATAAGGAAGTTTGGAAGTGGATTCCTTTTAAGAGAAAAATTATCTAGTCACAATACATTCATAACTTCTCATTCTGTACTACTTATTTTCCATTTTTTAAAAAAGTGCATAGGGAAGGGGAGAGAGAAGTTCACTTATCAGCTAACCAACTCTTGAATGACCCCCACCCTTCATAGCCATAGTACTATGGTGTGCTAGATTGGGTTAGATTATAACTGACCTGAGAGGTTAAATTTCTAAGCAGTTGCTGAAAGCCAGTTCAGTGGCAACCAGAAGGGTGGGTTGGTAATATGGTTATACTGGAGGCAAGACAGGATTAGCAAAAAGGAAGGGATATGACCTGTGCTTACATCCTCTGACTGGTTGATCACCTTCTCCTTAGGGATAAGTTGAGAATCCCTGTGGGGTTATTTTATACCTTTCTAGGAGGACAGCCTGGCTACAACTTTGGAGATCCCTTACCTCACAGATAAAGTCTAAAGACTGAATTCAAGGCTCTCCAAAATATTACTGAACCTCTTACTTAACCTCTCCAAACTTACTGCCCTTTCCTCCCATACACATATACTGTGTTCTCACCCAGCCATACCACTTATTCCCCCAAACCACCCCAAACTTTGTGTTTTCGCATGCACACGCAAACACACATACAGACACACACATTTCCCTTGAACTGAAATGCCTTCTCTTAGCTTCTTTACTTTTTTCAGTTCAATATACTGTCCAATTCAATATAGATCTACTTCCCTTCATCAAGTCTTCTTTAACTCTTAGTCCTTAGTCATCACTCATTCCTCTTGATTCCTACAGCTATTGATGCCCATAGCTCCCTTTGACCTTTAGACATATTTATTTCCCAAAACACAACTATTTATCTTTTTTGTGTGTAAAAAGCCTGTTTCTTAATTAAATTATTAGTCATTTGCGATACACACACACCCACCCACACACACACACACACATACACACACATATCCTAGATGGTGATGGGGGCAGTGATAACAATGAACAAGTGTGAACACAACGAGGGCTAAGAGCCTTAGATACAGTGGTATTGGAACAGTTTAGGACACAATTCAAACAAAAGATACCTTTAAATCTGACAATTTTGCCATTGTTTGGACAAGCTGTTATCAGTGAAACCAAAGTTTCTGGACTCAGAAACATTCTTAGAATGTAGCTATACTGTTTCTTTAAGTGTAATCGCCGCCTATATGGGGTTAAGTGGGTGTTTTTTTTTCTTATTGCTTTCCATTCTCAACTTTTACCTTCCATTTAATATCTATCTTGTATTAGTGCCCATAATTTAATAATATCTTTCTTTTATGTGAAGTTATTTATTCTTAAAATAGTGCCATAATATGGAAAATGTTCACATCCCTTTGCTATTGTACTCTACTGGGGATAGATCATTTTTTCTCCATTTTAGTGTTTATTTTATAAGTGAGAATAGGGAACATTCAAAATATCCATGACTGGAGCAAGTTTGACAGCCCAAGATTGAAGTCTTCTATTATTCCCATTCTGGGACAGCCTAAGCTGCCTACTGCAAACCAACATGCAAACTTGCCTCCCCCCAATGCTCTCCAGCTTACATTTACAGAATCCATTGATATTAATCATTTAATTTCAAATCATATTTCAGTCTGAAAAGAACTTACTGTACCAACTCAAAATTGATGGTCTATTTGGAAGTGGTAGAATTGTATTTGGACAATTCTCTCCTTAATTTGGGAACAGTATTTTCAGTGGGACTTGACTGCATTTCTTATTGAGAGTGAGATGCCTGTGCTTTCATATATACAACAGATCACACCTTTATCTGATGATGAGAAAATAGGTAGAACTGGTCTTAATAACAGGGTAGAATGTCATTGGTGTACTTTTATTTGAGGGGTGTTGGGAAAGATCTTTTAGTCCCAAATACTTTCTCCACCAAACATGCATTTTAATCATTTAAGATTCATTCTAAGCGGCTTTTAAAGGTTTTTTTTCATGTTTAAGAATAATCTAATAACATACCGATATACTGAGAGAGCTATAAGTTAGACTTTGCCCCTTCCCACCAAAGAGGGGTAGTGGTAGTAGACATGTCATTTCAAACTGTCAGAGTGACTAGTGATTCCAGAAAGTGAAAAGCAAGAAATAAGAGACCAGAGAAATTGTACCAACCTAGGAATGCATTTTTATCTAGTTTATTTATGATAGTTTCATTCGTAGGTGCCCTAGGGTCTTTTCATCCTAGGTGAGTACATTAGCAGAGGCATCTGAGTAGCTTGTTTACTTCATATGCCTCTGTAAATCCCAAGAAAAGGCCCAATGCCTGGGGCCCAAGCTACCTGTGGCCTAAAAGGGCCACATATTTTGGCATTCTCACCTATTTTTACATCAACAAACTAAAGTTAGTTAAGATACCTTAAAACAAGTCATATCTCATTTTTTTGAAGCTAGGGGAACAAAATGGTCCCTTTTAAGTCTTACTAGCCAATATCATCTAATAACATAGCCAAGATCTAAGTCCTGGTAGAATACCAGTGTATAGAGATGGGGAAAAGAATGGAGAGGAGACACTTGGAGATGAATGGATGCTGGAAAAAAATGGTGGTGAGACAGCTAAGCCAAGCTTTGCCCACTTAAAATTTTGCTTAGCATCAGTCATAGAAAGGGAATCATAGCTTAGAGATAGTGATGGATTTCCTGACATAAAGATTTAGTCCTAAATTGGACATAATTTGGGGCATAATCATTAAAAGCATGATGATGATAATATATTAAAAGACATAATTTACATTTTTAGAGAGCTTTTATTATCTTATTTGTCATTATCTTATTTTTTTTCCTTTCCTCACAAGGTAGAAAGGGCAAATGTCATTATCTTCCTTCTACAGATTATAAAACTAAGGTTAAAAGAGATGGGAAGACCAATGATTTTTCATTTAGAATTTGAGTCCCACCTCCAACATTTGCTTGTGATATGAACTTGGAAAAGTCAATTAAAGTCTCTATGTCTCAGTTTCCTCTATGTGCTAAATGGGGTCAAATAATATAAACACTATATACATCACAGGGTTATGAGGATTGTGATTTATAAAATATATATTACTATATAAATGTGTGTAATTATTTGTATAATTATAAATGGATATGAGCTAAGTGACAGTATAATTCTGTAGATTGAGAATTTGGAACTGGTTTAGTACTGGCCCCAAAGAGTAGTCATTAATGTTTTTTTATATAACTTTTGAAAGAAATCTCTAGTAAGTACCACAGAGATCTGTGCTCAGTTGTGTGTGTGGATGTATGTGTTGGGGTGTGTTTAATTTATCAAAGCATTAGATTTTGGCATCGATCCATACTTAGCAAATTTCCAAATGACACAAAACAGGGATGGATATTTAAAAAATATTGAATGACAGATTCAGGATCCAAAAAGTTCTTGACAGAATATTGAAATGAATCTAGTAAGATAAAATGTAACCAGCTCCACAGCAAATGAAGGTATTCTTCATCATTTCACAATGTAAGTAGCTCAGCAATGAGGCACACATAGTTAAAAGCAAACTCTCTATAGCTTACATGGTTGCCTGTAGGCTGGAATGGCTACACTATGCGTGGTCAGCCAAGGTATAAGGTCATCCTTGTTAAATAAATATATAGTTAGACAGATAGATCTAGCTGTTTAAAATACTATACATGGTTTCTATATACTACCTCCAAATATCTTGAGAGAAATATTGCAAAAGGATACTGTACTGTATCTAAATAGAGTACTGGTACTGTACTAAGAACTTCACAAATCATTCATTTAATCCTCACAACCATCCTGGGAGGTAGGTGCTATTATTATCCTATTTTACAATTAAGGAAACTGAGGCAGACAGTGGTTAAGTGACTAATCCAGTGTCACACAGCTAGGAAGTGTCTAAGGTTGTATTTGAACTGACTAGAAGTCCAGTACTCTACCCACTATATCACCTAGTTGCGGAGGGTCTCCTGAAGTGATATAGTCCAGCCATTGATTTATACATATTAGAAAACTGAAGCCTTAAAAGATGAAATGGTTTATTCAAAGTCACACAAATACTAAGTGGCAAATCTGAAGTTCCAGTCTATAACTCTGATGCTATAACTTGTATTTTTGTACTATACCACACTTCTTATTAGGAAAGTCATTAAACTGGATATGTCCATTCAGGCCCCCTACTATACTGCCACTGGTTTCCCTGCCTCCATTATCTCCTCTCTCCAATCCGCATTCCTTAGGGTTGGCAAAAAATAATATCCTGAATACATTAGTCTGACCACATCACTTACCTGCTTAATATCCATGCTGTTTCCCCATTGTCTAGAGTAGCAATGTCAAACCCAGATAGAAATGGAGGCCAGTAAAGCATCCATAAGAATCCCCATGAACTACATGCTGACTAGAAAACAACATATTAACATTAGATATGTTTTTCCATTTATTTTGTTAAATATTTCCCAGATTCATTTGAATCTGATTCTGGTTATACTACAGAGTATCGTGGACTGCATTTCTGACACTTTGGGCTTAAAGGATGAAGTAGCAACTCCTTAGACCGACATTTAAATTACATCCTCAATTCAACCAAATGTCATCATACTACCTTCTTTCTCAATGTCTTCCTTAAGAATAAAGACAAGGGAAGCTTCAGAACCGCAATCTGGGGAAATTTTTTAATTATCCAACTCTGACATCAGTTATAAGGAACAGCTCTGACACCCTTTAATCTACCCAGCTCGGGCCAGTTCTGAAATTCTTTCCCACTCCCCATGGGTCACTGTTACTCTGGGAACAAAGACAGGATATGCTTCCCTTCAGCTGATACCAGATGGGCAGAATCAAAGGAAAGCGCACAAAGTCATGAAGGGATTGCAGACACTAAAGGGGGGGTGAAAAATTGTACATTTAATAGAACCCTATGGAACGATCTCATCTGATCAAACAGGCAGATGGTTCCACAGTAAAGTGCTTAAGCTAAATGCAATAAGAATTCCTGTGTCCTTTGACCTTGGATGAGTTATTTAATCTCTTTTGGATCATAGAACTAAGAGATGTTAGAGATTAGATCAGCCTCATTTAGCAGTTGAGGTAACAGATTCAGAGATAATAAATCATATTGTTCAGGGCACAAGGATAGTAAACAGCAAAGATGGAATTTGAAGTCACTTTCTTTGACTCTAAATATGGCACTCCTCATTTGTGCAGTGAGGGGCTGACATAGATGGCACACTGGTATAGTGGATGGTGTGGGACTTTGAGCCAAGAAGCTGTGGATCCAAATCCTCCTTCACGCACTTATTAACTGTGGAACTTTGGGTAAGTCAGTCAGTGAGTATTCATTAAGCACTTACTATGTGCCAGGCACTATGCTAAGTCACTTACTCTCTGTGAAATTTAGTTTCCTCCTCTGTAAAATAAGGATATTTTATCCCATCCACCTCATAGGTGAGGCTTAAATGCTAGCCATTCATTCATTCATTCATTCATTCATTCATTCATTCATTCATTCATTTCCTCCACATTCCCTAAAGATCCTTTCCAGCTCTAAATCTAAGATCAGAGACTTCTGTGAGGTTTTTGTTTTGTTTTGTTTTTATTAAATTCGCCTCATGCCTTTGGATAGCGCCTGAGCATCTATCAGGTTCTCTGCCCAATTGGTTACTTTTATAGCATCCCTCAATATCTCCCACTCTTTCCCTCTTTTCCTTTTTCATATCTGTTTCTCTGTTTATCAATCCCTTCCATCCACCACTCTCCCTTTCCTCCTCCTCTTCCTCTTCTTCTCTCTCTTTCTCCTTCCCCCACACCTCTCTGTGTGTTTCTCTGTGTGTCTGTTTCTGTCTCTCTCCTGATTGTAACTACATGAAGGCTATTGCTTTATAGCTTTAGATTAGTCTGTGTATATCTGTTTATTTCCTACCTAATGAGAGAGTGGGTGGGGGGAGGACTTTCCTTATTGTCAGCTATGACAGTCTTTGAATTAATTTGCCAACTTGTATGCCATCATATTAACATGATATCCAGATACATTCATTTTTATGCCAAAGAAAAGTGGACTTTTAGAATCTCCAGCTTTGGCCATTTTCTCCCCCATTGGATGCCATAGGGGATAGGGGTTCATCAACAAATAGCAATCTTGGGAGACTGATTTTGTCCTCAGGAATCTGATTAGGTAGGAGCCCTCTTTGACTTACTAACAACCAGATACCTTCTCAAAAAATAATAGGTGACATTTATAAGGCACTTCAAGGCTGGCAGAGGACTTTGTAGAACACTATCTCATTTAAGCTGTGAGGCATGTAGACAGGCATTCTCATTCTCAACCACAGATGAGAAAACTCAAGCTCAGAGAGGTTATACTACTTACCTATGACCACACAGCCAATAATTATCTGAGACAGAATTCAAACCCAGGTATCCCTGGACTCCAAATCCAGCACTTGTTTCTCTACCTGGGGCTGCCTCCTAAAGGTCAGCTCCTCCTCTTTTCACTTTCTTCCTTTAATGTATTCATTTCTAAGTGTATATTTCTCTAAGCATGCTGTGGAATGGAAAATAATGGAAGGTACTTCTTTAAATGACTGCATTTTGCATGCATATCTCAAATGGAATCCAGCAACTTACATTATATAATAAGTAATGGATGTCTTGGCTTTGCTACTGATATTAGATCTTTTCTTTATGCTGTTCCTCTGGCCTACAGGTTTTCATTGCCACCAGCTGTGTCATTTCTGTGTCACTAGAAAATGTGGGAAAGGCTGTGGAAACTCTAGTTAATTGAGAGGCATTTAGAATCTGTCCCCAAGGTATCACTAGGTACTGTAAGACTGCACTATTTTTGTCTCTTCTCATCAAAGAAATCAAATTTTGTTTGATCATATTTTTCAGATCCCATTATTTAGAAGATAATGCTCCAAGTCTAAAATGGCCATTATTGGGTGAGGGAGGGAAAGGCAGGAATTATATTGTAATTCCATGTAGACTGTCAGGTTTTAGATCAAAGGCTGGTTTCTGGCAATAATCTTAATTAGGAAAATCTCTATTCATATGAGGTGGGGAATTATTCATTTAAATTTACCAGATGAAATCCTTTCTCCTTGTGCATTAAGAAATGTGTTCATTATTTAAAAAAAAAATTTGTTTGCAAAAAAAAATACTTCAAAAACCTCTTTTGTTATTTTTCAGTTTTTTCAATCATATCTGACTGTGACTCCATTTAGAGTTCTCTTGGCAAAGATTCTAGAATGGTTTGTCATTTCCTTCTCCAGCTCATTTTACAGATGAGAAAACTGAGATAAAAGGATTATGATTTGCCCAGGGTCAAACAGCTAGTAAGTGTCTGAGACCAGATTTGAACTCGGGTCTTTCCAACTCCAGGGCCAGCACACTATCTATTGAGCCACCTAGCTGCCCCATCAAAAACCTTAAAACACCATACAACTGTTATAGCTATTATAATTAATAATTCCTTAATATTTTAAGATTCATTAATAGTGTGACCTCCCTCCATTGATGTAAATTATAAACAATAGCTTGATAGATAGTCATTCAATGATACTAGCTATGATCAAAACAGGCCTGATTATACAGTCAATTTGGTGATGATGCTTTTTGAATGTAGATGGGATGACACAGAGACAATTGCCAGGCCTGTACGTGAAGCTTTTCCAGCTTGCAAGGCCCTGCTAGGGGGTTTGTGGTCTTCCAGCCTGGGATATCCTTCAGAGCAGAGATGGTCTTTTGTCTTTCTTTGCATCCCTAGCAATTAGCACATACTTGACACATAGTAGGCACTTAATAAAATACTAGCTTACTGACTGGCAAAGGTTTGAAAACTCAAGATGATCTCCATGCCATCCATGAAGAGACACCAGATTAGCAATTAACAGCAACAACGGTAATGATTATTAATTAATAATACCATGTTTGTTTATTTAGCTATTTTTAGAACTTCTAATAAATAATCTCAGTTGAATTCATGTTATGAAAACAGGTTCCCATATTGAACCAGATAGCTTTTCTTGGTCCTATGGCCAATAACTGAACTCTCAAACTAAGCCACCTATTATCATGTTGTTCTTTTTGTTTAGCAATAAGAAGATCAAATAGATCAGTAGAAACCATCTCCAAAATTGAGGAGTAAGGGGAAAGGGGAAGCGGAAACAATACTGCCTTCCTACAGATAGCATACTGATATACCAATGAACTCTAGCCTATTAGAGCTAGAAGGAACCTCTGAGAATCTACATATCATCCTTCTCATTTTGCAGATAAGGAAACTGAGGTCCAGAGGAAGGAGGGAATAAGCATTTATTAAGTATGGACTATGTGCCAGGCACTGAGTTAAGAACTTTACAAATACTATCTCATTTGGACACCACAACAACCCTGCTGCTGGGAGTTGCTGTTATTTTCCTCATTTTACAGTTGAGGAAATGAAAGTGAATAGAGGTTGAGTGAGCTGCCCAGGGTCACATAGCTAATCTGACTTGAGTCCCAGTGCTCCGTCCTCCAAGCCAACTAATTGACCCTGGACAGATATAGGGAGGTGGAGAATAACACAGGATGACAAGGTTTTTAAGTGTCTGAGGCAGGATTTGAATTTAGGTCTTCCTGACTCTTAAGTTCCACATTCTATCCAATTCATCATGTTGCCTGTAAATGAGTAGATTGAACCTAAGCAAATGAAATGAGTGCCATTCAATTAACAAGTCAATTCATATCTTAAGTTCTGTCATTACTGTGTTTTAAAAATATCACTAGCAAGATGTTGACTAACAGTTGCCAGGTTTAAATATCATATTTAGACCTATTTATATCTTGGAAATTCCCAAGTGATTTCAGATAAGTAATTTATCTGTAACTGAGAATTATTACATTATGGAAAATATTATTCTCAGTTACAGACAAATTACTTATCTGAATTGGTAAAAGTTTCCAACCTTGAATTTGCCCAATGATGAAACCACAGGTCTAGATCCAACACAAATATTTAAAAAATCTATGAACTTACATATCATTTTTGCTATCTTATCCAAGTAATATATAAAACTCTGCCCCTGTTAATATAACTACTGATTCTAGGATTTTTAAAATAAATGCAAATAAGATCTAATAAGTAAGAACCCAACATTAATTTCCTCTCTTTCTACTTTTCAGGTCCACACATAAGCCTGTATAGGCTGTAGCCTGGGACAGAATAGTAAGAGGGGTTTAACTGAAGTATATAGAATCTTTAATGGTATCGACCATGTCCAAAGTTCTCATTTCAAGCCTCCCAGAAATAATAGGACAAGGTTACAGATGGAAATTAAAAAACAACAAAGCAAATGTTGGGGAAGCACTTTTTCATAAAAAGGATTAGAAATGCATAAAAAAACCCAAACTACCAGGCAAGGTAGTTAAACAAAATCACTAGAGCTATTCAGAAAACAATTACAGTAGATGGCATCCTGAGGGGACTGCAAAACTAAAAGAGAAATAAATTCCTACAGGCTAAGTAATCCTCACATCTTAAGCCTTTCCGTGCTCCTACAAAACTTTATTTGTGCTAAGGTACTGGCTAGTGTGTGGCAGTCTACAGATAAGGAAACTGGATTTTTTTTATTGGATTCTAAAAATTAAATAAAAACAAGAACCATAGAGTAGTGAGACAAGAGAATCAATTAATGCATGCAATGATTCAAAGAAAACCTTGATTATTCACAGGTACAAGAGCCAGAAAGGAGATTTGGGTGGTGGGGGTAATTTAGTCTATAATTTGGCATAATGCCTTTGCAAAGTAATTCCTGTCATCAGTTTAATCATTTTACTGTTTACTAATTTTACTAGTTAGTTTCAACACTTCCATGGGTTTTTTGTTTGTTTTTTAGGATTCTCCCCTGAATCTCTATTACAGTCCCTAATCATGGTAGGAGTTATGCTGGTGAAACCCAATGACTAGTAGGTCCTACCATGCAGGAAAATCTTTGGCTATGGATCCAACAAAAAACATTGTTATCTGAGAACTTGTCTGGGTACCTTGTGAGAGGCTGTTTCATAAGGTTGGATGAAAAATGATGATTTTTTTGGCCAAAACAACACATGAGATAGCCTGACTTATAGAAAAGTCGAAAAATATATTAGTGGAAGGAGTATCCACACAAGCAGAATTCTGGTACCTTGAAAGGTAGGGCCAAGAATACAAAGGGCAGAATACAAGCCAGGACCTAACTGAACTCTCCCAACATTCATCTACAAACAAATTTAAAATAATAACTCAAATAAAATTTTGGACAGGCAGAGACAACAAAAGGTGAGAGGGTGACATTTGTCCAGCCTAAGACAACTTATGAGGACTGCAGTAGAGGTCTGTAACACTGGGAAGGGTGTAGGCCCAGAGCTCAGCAGCAGCACCAACGATATGCCTGGGAGATGGCCACAACAGTAGCACACCAGCAGCTTTGGGAGTACTCAGCCTGGAAAAGGTCAGAGGATGGAACAATTGGTCAGAAAGAAATTACAAGGGATCTTTTGCTGGTACTGGATGAAGCAGGTGCTGATTGGCAACTCTATTGCCCTAAGTTCTAGTTTCAGAGCAAAGAGGAATATTTGTGATCAGTCACAAGGGAGCAGAAGCCCTGGTCACAGTTCCAAGGCTCAGAAAAATGATAGGACTTGCAGCTGCAGGAAAAGAGGAGACCTTCCTGGGGAAAGTGAAGAGCACAGACCAGCAGAGTGGTGTCCATACCTGTTCCAGGATAACATAACCTAGGAAACACCAAAAGACTTACAGATCCCCAGAACTAGCTCTGAAAACATCAGTAAGAAAAAATCTAAAGCTTAAAACAGTGACACCTCACTCCCAGGTAAAAAAAAAAAAGCCCAACTTTAACAAAGTGAAGAAAAAGGCTGGGAAAATGAACAAACAACAACAAAAAAAATTAACCATGAAAAGCTAGTATGACGGAAAGGAACACCAAGATATAAACTCAGAAGACAACAAAAATGTGAAAACATGTACATGCAAAGCTTCAGAGGAAAATGCTAATTATACTCAAGGTCAGCAAGAATTCCTGCAAAAGGTAAAAAAAGAGATAAGAGTAGTAGAAAAATTGTAAAAAGAAATAAGAGTAATGCAATTTCTTGATTATGAAAATCATTATGAAAAGAGAACTAACAATTTGGTAAAAAGAGGAACAAAAATTATTGAAGAAAATAACATCCTAAAAAACAGAATTGGCCTAAAGTTGAAAGAGGGCCAAAAATTCACTGGAAAAAAAAACTATTTAAAAAGTAGAACTGGCCAAATGGAAAAAGAGATACAAAGACTCACTGAAGAAAATAATTCCTGAAAAATTAGATTAAGGGAAATAGAGGCTAATGACTCTGTGAGATAACAAGAAACAATAAACTGAAGTCAAAAGAATGAAAAAATGGAAGAAAGTATGAACAATCTCATTGAACAGAAAAGATAATCTGGAAAATAGACTGAGGATAGATGATTAAAGAATGATTAGATTGCCTGAAAGCCATGATAAAAAAGAAAAAAAGAGGGGGACTGAACTCAGATGGCAGAGTAAAAGCAGTGACTTGCTTGAGCTCTCCTCCAAATCCCTCCAAATACCTGCAAAAATGGCTCTAAACAAATTCTAGAGTAGCAGAACCCACAAAAGACAGAGTGAAACAAATTTCCAGCCCAAGACAACCTGGATGGTTGATTGGCAAGGTCTGTTGCACCAGGATGCGAGAGGACCACAGTTCACTGTGGGCAATCAGGTAAATATGGGGCCCCAGCGAACCTGTAGCAGTCCTCAGGGGACTGCATCAAGGGGAGCTGTGGTGATTTCCAGACTTCTCAACCCACAAATGCCAAAGACAACTTAGAAGATCAGTGGAGCTTTTGGCCCACAGACAGAAGGGAAATTGAGAGGCTGATCAGAGGGGGATTACAGGGATCTCTTTGCTGGTGCTGAGGTAGGATTCTCTTGCTTTGCCTGTGCTTGGATCTGGGTCTCAGTTCTGGGTGGTAGTTCTGGGGCAAGGAAGAGCACTGGCGTGGTGGAGCTTGTGGCAGCAGTGGAGAGGGAATCCTCCTCATACCTCCAAGGAAGAAAAGTGTGCTGGTGGTCACTCATAGACTAGAGCACAGGCCAGGAAAGGAGTAAACACCTCACCCTAAATCATACCATCTTGAAAGAATGCAAAATTTACAGGTCACTAGAAGTATCTGTGAAAACAGCTGCACAAAACCCCTGAAGCTTGGGACAATACATTCTCTACACTGGAAGCAAGACCCCTACCTTAAATGAAAAGAATCCACTGATCACCTCCTGAAAGAGATCCCCAAAGGAAAACTCCTAGGAATATTGTAGCCAAATTCCAGAGTTCCTAGGTCAAAGAGAAAATAATACAAGCAGCCAGAAAGACACAATTCAAGTATTATGGAAATACAATCAGTATAATACAAGATTCAGCAGCTTCTACATTAAGGGACCAGAGGGCTTTGAATATGATATTCTGAAGGTCAAAGGAAATAGGATTACAGCCACGAATCACCTACCTAGCAAAACTGAGTATAATCCTTTAGGGGAAAAACTGGAAATTCAGTGAAATAGAAGACTTTCAAGCATTCTTGATGAAAAGACCAGAGCTGAATAGAAAATTTGACTTTCAAACACAAAACTCAAGAGAAGCATGAAAAGGTTAACAGGAAAAATAAATCATAAGGGACTTATTAAAGTTGATTTCTACATTTCTACATGGAAAGATGACATTTGAAATTCATGATACCTTTGTCAGTATTAGGGTAGTTGGAGAAAAAAGTGTATATGTAGATAGATAGATAGATAGGTAGATAGAGGGCACAGGATGAGTTGAAGATGAAGGGGTGATATCTAAAAATAAAATTAAGGCATGAGAGAGGATTATACTGGGAGAAGGAGAAAGAAAGAGGTAGAATGGGATAAATTATCTCACATAAATGGACAAGACAAAGCTTTTACAGTGGAGAAGAAGTGAGGGAAGGTGAGAGGGAAGGAGTGAATCTTACTCTCAATGGATTTGGCTTAAAGAGGGAAAACCATACCCATTCAATTAGGTATGGAAATCTATCTAACCCTACAGGAAAATAGGGAGGAAGGGGATAAGGGAGGGGGAATGAAAGAAGGGAGGGCAGATTGGGGGAGGGGGTAATCAGAAGCAAACACTTTTCAGGAGGGACAGGGTCAAAGGAGAGCATAGAATAAACAGGGGGTAAGATATGATGAAAGGTAATAGTTTTTCACAACTTAACTATTATGGAAGTGTTTTGCATGACTACACATGTATAACCTGTATCGAGTTGCTTGCCTTCTCAATGAAGATGGGTGTGGAGGGAGGAAGGGAGAGAATTTGGAACCCAAAATTTTAAAAATAAATGTTAAAAATTGTTTTACATGCAACTGGGAAATAAGATTTACAGGCAATATGGTATATGAATCTATCCTGCCCTACAGAAAAATAGAAGGGGAGGGGATAAGAGGTGTCGGAGGGGGTGATAGAAGGGAGAGCAGATTAGGGGAAAGGGTATTCAGAATGCATGATGTCTTGTGGTGGGGGGTGGGGAAAGATGGGGAGAAAATTTGGAATTCAAAATCTTGTGGAAATGAATGTTGAATACTAAAAATAAATAAATTAATTAATTTTTTAAAAGAGCCTAGACCTCACATTTCAAGAAACTGTTAAGGAAAACCACTCTAATATATTAGATCCATAAAACAGAAATTCAGAAAATCTACTTATCACCTCATGATAGACATCCCAAAATAAAAACTATCAGGAATATTAAAGTCAAATTCCAAGGCTCCCAGGTTAAAGAGAAAATATTTCAAGCAGCCAGCAAGAAACAATTCAGACATCAGGGAGCCAGAGTCAGGATCACACAAGATTTAGCGGCTTCCATATTAAAGAGGCAGAGGGCTTGGAATATTATATTTAAGAACGCAAAGAACCCAGGACTATAACCAAGAATAACCTACCCAGCAAAACCGAGTATAATCCTTCATGGGGAAAAATAGATATTTAATGAAATAGAGAACTTCCAACAATTCCTGATAAAGAGACCAGAGGCAAATAGAAAATTTGACATTCAAACAAGAGACTCAAAAGGAGCATAAAAAGGCAAACATGAAAGGGAAATAATAAGGAACCCAATAAAATTTAACTTTTTACACTCCCATATGAGAAGATGATAACTCTTAAGAACTTTATTATTAGGGCAGTTAAAATGAGTCTACATAGAAGGCATGAGTCAATTATGTTGGGATGATTGTCCCCTAAAAAATGATGGTGTAAGAAAGATGTATGTACTGGGAGAAGGGGAAAGGGAGAGGTAAAATGGGGAAATTTTTCTCACATGAAAGCGGTCCACAAAAAAAGAGCTTTTATGGTGGAGGGGAAAACAGGGAATGGTGGCAGCTAATTCTTTAACCTCATTCATTTTAATTGGTTTGAAGAGGAAATAACACACACACACACACACACACACACACACACACACACACACACTCAGCTGAGTATAGAAATTTATCTTACCCAAACAGGGAAATGGAAGCAAAAGGGGATACAAGGTATGGGGGTAGGGAATGATAAAAGGGAGGTTGGATTAAGTGAGGCAAGACAAACTTTTGAGGAGGGACAGAATAAAAAGAGTAAGAGAAGGATAAAAACAAGAAAATAGGATGGAGGGAAATACACAGTAATCATAACAGTGAATGGGAATGAGATGAGCTCACTCATAAAATGGAAGCAATAGCAAAATGGACTAGAAACCAGATTTGAACATACATGCTGTTTACAAGAGACAGACTTAGAAAGGAATACAGAGTTAAAATAAAGGACTAGAGCATAATGCATTATGTTTTAACTGAAATTAAAAAAAAAAAGCAGGAGTAGCAATCATGATCTGAGACAAAGCCAAAGTAAAAATAGACCTAATAAAAGAGATAATCAGGGAAATTGCATTTTAGAGGAAGGTATCATAGTCAATGAATTAATACCAAAAAAATTTTATAGCAAGTTTCTCTAACAGAAGCCTAATTTCTCAAATATATAGGGAACTGAGTCAAATTTACAAAAATAAGAGCCGTTCTCCAATTGATAAATTATCAAATGATATGAACAGGTAGTTAACAAAAAAAAAAGAACTCAAAGCTATATGTAGTCATGTGGAAAATGCTCTAAATCACTATTGATTAGAGAAATGCAAATTGAAACAATACCTAGGTACTACCTCACACTCATCAGAAACTATAAATGCTAGAGGGGATGAGGGAAGATAGGTACAATAATGAATTGTTGGTGGAGTAGTGAACAGCTTCAATCATTTTGGAGAACAATCTGAGACTATGCCAAAGGTCTACAAAACCCAGCAGTACCAGTACCAAGTCTGTACCCCAAAGAGATCAAATAAAAAGGAAAAATCACCTATATGTACAAAAATATTTATAGCAGCTCTTTTTGTGGTGACAAAAAGTCAGAAATTAAGGGAGGAATGACTGAACAAGTTGTGGCAGATGACTGTAGAGTACTTTTGTGGTACAAGAAATGATGAAGGGGGTAGTTTCAAAGAAAACATGGCAAAACCTATATGAACTAATGCAAAGTGAAATGAGAGGAACTGGGAGATCATTTTGCATAGTAATAGCAATGTTGTAATGATGATCAACTGTGAAAGACTTTGCTATTATGATTAATAAAATGATCTAAGACAATTCCAAAGGGTCCATGATGAAAAAATACTGTCTACCTCCAGAGAGAATACTAATGAACTATGAGTAAAATTGCAGTATAGTTTTATCTCTATTTTTTTGTAATACAGCTAATATGGAAATATTATTTGAATGATTTCACATGTGTAATTGATATCACATTGTTTGCTTTATCAGTCAGAGGGGGAAGGTTGAGAAAGGACATAATCTGGAACTAAAAATTTAAAAAGAAAAAAATGTTAAAAAGAAGTGATAAAAAGAAAAAAAAAGATTTTGGTACCTTGAAGTTTTAAAGAATTTTCCAGGATAAGTATTGTTTTCCTTGGGTTCAGTATATTTAAAAAAATGACAGAATTGAAAGAAAACAGGTTTGCAAGGTATCTTGAGGAAGCATCTAACGCAGTTTGATATCCATCCCTATTCAAGACACATAGAAATGATTTGTAAGTTTTAGTTATACCTATACTGCAAAACAAGTTCTGATTAGACATAGCTATGTAATTTAAATACACCTTTGAAAGATTCAAGGAAGGTTATGTGAGTGCCCTTTAGTTATCCTCTCTTGGTGTTCACAGCCTTTATTATACAAATGTACTATTTCCTGTCAGATCACACAGAATTCCTAATTTAAAAGGGGCCTCAGAGCTGCAAATCAACTGTACTTGAAGAATTGCTTCTAAAACTTATTTGACAACTGATGATCCAGTCTCTGCTCAAAAAGCTCCTATGACTGGGAAACCAGTACTTCTCAAGGTAGCACATTCTACTTTAGGGTTGCTCTGTTGTTAGAAATTAAAGTCATGTCAGATCAAGATGCATTTATTAAGTGCCTACCGTATGCTAAACACTGTGGATCCAAAGAAAAGCAAAAGATAGTCCGACTCTAAAGGTATCCATAGTGTAATGGGAAAGACAACATGCAAAGAATTATGCACAAATAGGATAAAACAGAGCTAATCTTATTGGAAAAGAACCAGCATTTGTGATAATCAGTAAAAACTTCTCAGAGAAGGTAGGCTTTAGCTGGTCCCTGAAGGAAGGCAGAGAAGACAGAAATTGGAGAAAAGAAGAAGAATCAGTAAAAAATGCACAGAATCAGATGTCTTGTCTGAGGAACAGCAATAAGGTCAATGTCATTGAATCACTGGGTACATGGAGTAAAGTGTATGAAGATTAAAAAGGCAGGAAGACACCAAATTGTAAAGGTTTCCCCTCTAATAAGTTTAACTTGTTCTCATTGTAACATTTACCCATTATCCCTAGTTTTGTCCTCTGAAGTCACATATAGAGGCAGTCAAATCCCTCTTCCACAAGGATTCTCTTTCAAATTCTTGGAAATAGCTAAAATATTGCCCCTCCCCCCCAAGGCCTTCTCATTTCCAGGCTAAATACCCCTATTTCCTTCAATTGATTCAATGCAATTTAACAAATCCACTTTTTAAGCATGGTACCAAGCCCTGGGGATATGAAGACAAATACGAAAATAGCCCTACCCTATGAAACTTACATTCAACTGAGGGAAACAACAGCTACAAGAATAAATAAATGCAAAGCATAAGGTATATAATATATATATATATATATAGTGTATATAAAGTATATTATTTATATGTATTGTATATATACATATATAATACATATATATAATATATATATGTGTGTGTATATATATAAAATATAAAGTACTGGTAACAAAGGGGAGAATAAGAAAAGGCCTCCTAAGTGTAGCAGCCCTTGTACTGAACTTTGGATAGAACTAGAGATTTCCAGAGTTGGAGGTGAAAAGGAAGGACATCACAGACACATAAGGATAGCCTGTGAAACAACTCTGAGGCAGGAGAATGATGGTGTGCATGGTGGAGCAGAAAGGGGGAAAGTTTGATTGGAATTCCAAGTGCATGGTAAAGGGAATAATATGATGAGTGAATAATACCATCTGGAGGGCCATCCCCATTCTGGCTGGCATCCCTTGGACATTGTCCAGTTTATCAACAGTCTTCCTAAAACGTAGTGCTCAGAACTGAATATAGTACTCCAGATGAGATCTGACCAGGGCAGAATACAAGATGACTACCAATCCTCCTTTTCTGGATTAAGTATACTTTATTAATATAGTCTAAAACTTCATAAGTTTTTTCCTGGCTGCTATATTAAATGTTGAAATACATTGAAGTACAGTCCACTGAAGCCTGTTGGACATCACCTACTACCTAGTCACATGTCCCCTATCTTGTACCTGTTAAGTGAATTTTGTAAACCTAAATGTAAGGCTTTACCTTTATTCCTGTCAAACGCCATTTGATTATTTTGAGCCAAAAATTTCGTTCTATAAGTTTTTTTTTTTTACAAATTCTGAATTCATCATTCAAGTGTTAGTTATTCTTTCTAGCTTTGTATCCACTGCAATTGTGATAAGCATGCAAATTCTATGACTATATTCAAGTATGTGATCCCTGGGACATTCCACCAGAGACTGCCTTCCAATCTACCATCAGAGTAGTAATGATTCTTCTTTGGAACTAGTTATCTTAGAAGTTCTGAATTCAGCACCATGGATACATCTGGAGCTTTAGTAGATTTCAGCCACATCTCAACATCTTTTTCTATGATACCATGAGAGACTTTATCAAATGCTTTGCTAAAGATTATCTAATTTATACCTACATATTTCACTTCAGTCCTTGACTATCACCCTCAATCCCCATACCACCTTGATCAGAAACCAAATACTAGCTTTCTGAATATCTTCCTTCTGGGAATGCCTACCTGGGGGCCTGCTATCCTGATTGGTGGTTGCCCCTCACTCACCAACTACATCTATATCTGTCTCCAGTTCTTTTTCACTTTATTCCCTAGCCTCATGTTCCCCTTCCCATACTCCCTTTGCCTTAATCTAAGAATCAATATATTATAGCCACCAAATACCACCTTTCTTATGAAAAGCATTTCCTTTACAAAAAAAAAAAGAATAAAAACTTGATTTAGAAAAGTCTTGGCTATTTTTAAAAGTTCTATCTTCATTAAATTACTCAATGATTTTTATACTGTCTTGTCCTAATCTTTCACTCACAGCCAGGTTAAAAAATTGTCAGTTTTTTTTTAATTTACCAAGATGAAAATCAATAACCTTTCTTGTCCTCCTTTGTTCAATTTCAGGTGAGATGATTTGGCAAGATGATTTTTAAGGGCCCTTTCATATCTCCAGTTCTTTAATTTCAGTGAATAATGTTCCTGATTTACTTCTAATATTTTTCTTCTATTTATTAAAGACAACTTTTTCTTGTACTCAAATTTTAAAAAAACAAGGGGTATAAATCCAATGAGTTTTTTTTTTAATTTGGAGTTGTAAAACCTACAGGTTATATGTCACCACAACAAAAGGGACTTAAGGATTACAGAACTATTCCCTGTATTTATTAAACAAACAAAAAAGTAGCAAATCTTAGGAGGGTAAAATAGTGACATGCCCACAACTCTACTTACATCTCAGACAGAATATCCTGCTCTTTGCAATAAATCTAGAATCATGGATTGGAACTGGAAAGGACCTCAGAGGCCATCTAAACAAAGAAATTGAGACACAGGAAAGCTAAGGGAATTGGCTAAAGTCCCACAGCTACTAGTGTCAATGTCAAGATTCAAGCAACACATCCTCAAATTCCAATTTCATCATTCTTTCCATGGTACCATTTTGTAGATGACCACAGACAGTTTTCACACCACCAAATGTTTCACCATATGAATGGCTTAATCAGAAAATTAGACTCTAATTTAAAATTTCTATACTAAGGATAATTTTCCATATCAGAATTTCTTAGAAGTTTTATCATATTCACTTTTCTTTCTATTCCTTTTTCATTCTTTCAATTTCAGTTAAACAAAAGAGTGGAACAGATTGTCAAGTATTTTTTGTCTTTTTTTTGTTTTGATTAATCTGTTATAACTTTTTCCCCCATTTTGGCTCAAAAAGTAACTTTTTTTTTAATTCCATGAACCAGTTTGAAGTCTCATAACATGACATACATCCTTTCTTCTTTTCCCCTACTATTTCCTCATTTCCACTGAATCTTGATCAAACATTAAATCAATAGCATTTTTCTGAGTAATGTTTTATTTAATATTTTATTTTTCACCAGTTACATGTAAGAACAATTATTAACATTCATTTTAAAAACTTTGAGTTACAAATTCTCTCCCTTCCTCCCTCCCCGACACCTACCCCCAATACAATGAGAAGGCAAGCAATTCAATATAGGTTATAAATGTATAGTCATGCAAAACATTTCCATATAGCATTTTTTATTCTGGCCCAGGTACTGTGTGAAGCACTGAGGATTCAAGGAAAAAGCAAAAATAGATGTGATAGGAAGGATGAAACTCTTTCTAGAACACACACTCATATGGTGACATTTGATTTTTGTTAAATATCATAATGATAACTCAAGTAAAAATAAAAATATAGATTAATATCATGAATATCAACTGCAATATGGTACAGTGGAAAGAGGCTAGAACTTGAAGTTGGAAAACTTCTTTATGACATTTAATGACTGCATGATGTTAAACAAGTCATTTGTCTTCTCTTAACCTCAATTTCATACTACTCTGTAAAAATGGGGAAAATGGCAAAAAGACAAAGTTCCTCACAGGATAAGAGCTCTGTGCCTGGAGTTAGGAAAGCTTGAGTTCAAACCTGGCCTTAGATGTTTACTAGCTGTGTGGCCTTGGGCAAATCACTTAATGTCTCTATTTATCTCAGTTTCCTCATCTGTAAAATGGGGATAATAATAGCACCTACCTCTCAAGCTTTTTGTGAACATCAAATGAGATAATATTTGTAAAGCTCTTAGCACAGTGCCTAACACATGGTTGACACCGTATTAATTCTAGTTATTATTATTATTATTATTATTATTATTATTATAAAATTAAAGTATATACATTACTATTTAAAATATTAAGTGTTTCCTTAGTTTTAAAACCATGACAACACCACAAATTAATACTACAATATCAAAAATTAATCTCATAAGTGCCTTTGGGCAACTGGAAGCATTTTCATGAACTAAGAGTATTGCCGAAATGCCTATTAAACAACGCATACGTGGACATAACTTTAATATCAATGTATTATTACTACTCTGCCCCATTCAGACTAGACTTTTTTTTCCCCTCTATTGGTCCTTGGACTCTCCAAGAGCAGAAAGAAATATAGCTATCCTTTGTGCTAGGGACATCTGGCTCATGCTTACTTAAAATAGCCTTATTATCCACCTCTTGTCCTAGTCACAGTATACTCTGATAGAGAAGGAGTTAATTGAAGGAACTAGAGGATAATTAAGATAAATGTATAGGCAACGTGAGTGAAAGTTTTATGGGAGTAGTAATGATGTGGGACTTAAAGTAGGTAAAGTCAAGGGCATGGCCTCAGCATGGTTACCATCTTATTTATTTTAGAGTGATAAGGCAAATAAGGTAGAAACATCAACTAATTTAAATTATGTATCATTTACAGAAAGAATATCACTTTTAAAGGATATCCTCTGGGTGACCTGTATTGGTCCAAAGGTGATGGTGAAGAAGGAAAAACTCAGGGAAAAAAAAGTATTTGAATTCAAAGAGACAAGTCAGGGTGGATAAGACCCTGTAGCCATAGAGGCAAAGAAATTGGAGGGTTAAAAAAGTTATCTGAATAATTCAGATCAAAACAATTTGCTGTTGGAGGATAAGAAAAGGGCAAATGATCTCATTTAATTTTCTGGATTGGCTTCTGAATTAATCTAGTTCGTGAGATCTGTTCTTCTCTTCCCTTTGCCCATGCCGGAACAAACCTTATGTCCCAGTATCTATAGATACTGAAGGGGAGGGCTCTGAGTAATGTCTGGCCTTGCCCTCATCCTGCCAAAGCTAAGGATGAATTGGTGGTAGGATATTTATTTTGCTCGAAGACTTTGTATTTTGAGATCTTAAGCTGTATCTTCAAGAAAATAAGGGGCAAACAAACAAACAAAAATGACACATGCTTATCACAGTGCCTGGCACATAGTAGGTGCTTGATAAATGTTTATTGATTGGTTGAAATCAGTCATATATGTTAAAGATAGAAAGAAGTTTAGAAGTAATTCAGTTCAAACTCTTCATTATAGAGATGAGGAAATAGGTCCAAAGAAATGAAATAACTTCTATGCAATTAGACAGCCAGTGGGTAACACTGCTGTGAGTTGAACTCAGGATATCTGATTCAAAATCCAATGTCATTAATCCTGAAATACATGAATATTTTGAAAACTAGTCAATTCTATTAAGCATTATGAAATGCCTGTTGTTCGATGAACATAGGTTCCTGTTTAATTCATTCACTCCTTATCATGAAAATAACTGGTTAAATAGTGTTTAACTTAAAAGATCACTAGCCAGTTCTCTACCAGTTGTTCTCAAAATAAATAACTGGATGATTGAATTCAACTGGTTATTTTAACATCAATTTAATTTGTTATATCCAAAATATGTGGATTAAAAAAAAAAACTTTATGGGTATATGTTGGCACTATCCCATGCAGTATCATGTGAAAATGTAGAGTCTTAACCAAAATGTAAAAAGTAACATAATTAGTTCCTTAACTGCCTCCTTATAAACACAGACAGACAAATCTCCCTTATAATTAAAAAGAAAAATAACTTTCAATACATCCTACCATTTCCCCTACCCTATTCTATGTTTTTCCCCTTTCTAAGTTAAACTCCCAAGAAAAAGCCATCTATATTTGGTATCTCCACTTCTAAACCCTCTGCAATCTGGGTGTAACCTTAATGATCACAAGAAATCACTCTTTCCAAAATTACAAATGATCTCTCTTCTTTGCCATATGTCTTGATTTTCTTTTCTTCAATTCTCTTCTTTGATCTCTTCTCAACATTAAACACTATTGATTACATTTTCTTCCCAGATGCTCTCTCTTCTCTGGATTTTTATGGCACTGATCTCTCTTCTTACATATCTCACTTCTCTTTATTTGGTCATCCTTCCTGGGTCTTTATCCATGCCAGTTCCACTAAATGTGGATATATCTCAAGTTTCTCTGCTCTGGGCCCCCTTCTATGTACTCCAGGGCTTCGCACAGTGCCTAACACATAGGGGGTGCTTAGTAAGTGCTTGTTTTCTTGATTCTTTTCCCTTTTCTCCATCCTCTCACTTGTTGTCCTCATTAACCCCCAAGGATTCAATTCCCATCTCTATATAGAGGACTCTTAAATCTATACACGTAGCTTTAGTTTCACTCTTCTGAGTTATTGTTCCATAGCACAAATTATCTATTGGATATTTCAAGGTTATTCTGACAGTATTAAAACTCAGTATACCCAAAATAGAATTTGTTACCCTTTACTCTGAATTCATCCCTTTTCTCAACTTCTCTATGACTTTTGAGGACACTTTCATCCAAGTTGCCCAGGTTTGTAACCTCTGTATCCTCCAATCTTTGGTCTCAGTCAGCCACATATCTATTCAATTTCCAAGTCTTTTTGATGTCCACCTCTACAGTTTTTTTTCATATCTTCTGTCCTCTCACATAAATACCATCCTAGTTCAGGCCCTCACTGCCTCTAGACCGACTCATTCCAATCCATCTCCCACTCAACTGACAAAGTGAATCTCCAAAAACATAAATCTGACTGTCAGTCCTATACTCAATAAAATGCAATGGCACCCTATTACCTGTAGGATCAAAAATTCTGACAATTAAAGTTATTTACAGCCTAGTCCTTTCCTACTTTTTCAGGCTTTTCACATATTAGTCCCTTCCACACACTAAATGGTATAGTCACACTGGCCTACTTGATGTTCCCATCACTGAGAGTACTCCATCTCCCATTTTCATTCTTTGGCAGTATCTGACCTTTATGACTGGAATACTCTGCCTCTTCACCTCCCCATCTTACAATCCACTTTTATCCCTCAAGAAGCAACCTAATTATCACTTTCTGAAGGAGCTCTTTCCTAGTTCCATCAACTATTAGTATTTTTTCCTACACTTTGCATGAATATTATATATGTCTGCATTTGTCTACATTATGTATTTATCTTGTATACACCTATACATATAAAACAAATCCTCAACATTCACGTGTTTAACTCTTGCAACTTCAGAAATTCACATCATTTTATTGGTAACCTCATTTTCACTTTTGCATTAGCAACAGGCACAATCATGGCTATGCACAGGAGAGAACAAAAAACAATAGGCATGGTAAATGCAAATTTGTCAATCAGCTGTATAATTTACTGGTCTTGCTGACCATACCATTATAAAGAGTTTCCTGCTCATTCATTGAATATCTTGTTTGCCTTTAAAAATCAAGTTTTGTGTTGCAATAATATCCCCAAAGCATAGTGCAAGTCCTTTGGGCTCTAAGTCCAAGCATGCAAAGTCCATGATGCAGATTAGTAAGAAAACAAATTTGTTAGATAAACTTTGCAGTGGAAGGGCTGCAGCCACTATCAGCAATGAGACTGCTGTTAATGAATCAAACATCCATCGTATCCATAAAAATGAGGAAAGTATTTATGGTACTGTAGACTTCATGTGTTATAAAAAATGAATGCTGTCTGAAATCAATGTTTTGTTTTGTTTTGTTTTTATTGAGATATTAGCACAAGATCACACAATTCTAGAGAATTACTGGAGGGAAAAATGTTTTGCATGTTACCAATTTTATTTTGTGTGTTGCCTTTTATGGGGTATTTCATGGTTACTATATCAGGAAAATTGTGTATTGTCAGAAATAAATATTTTATTATAAAGAATTGTATGCAGAAAAGTATATTTTCAGCTATTTCTAATGAAAGATTAATTTTTGGTGGTCACAGGAACCTAACTCCCCACTTCCCTTAGGTTCAATGGTATCAATATTTGTGTTTTTTACTTTTGTGTCATTTTCCATGAATATTACCCTCATGAAAATTGAGGATTGACTGTACATGTTTTCTCCCCATTGGAATGTAAGTTCCTTGAGGACAGGGGCTATTTTGCCTTTTTCTTTATATTCTTAGTGCCTATCATTGTGACTGGCATATGATAAAAGTTCAATAAGTGCTTATTGATTGATAGAAAAGATCATTTGAGGCAATTAAAATTGGATTATTTGAAGAGTAATAAGATTTTTAAAAATAGATTCTCACATTAAAATTACTGTCCCATATAAGACATAAAAAAATAAAGTGAATGGGGTGGGGGACACCAAAGATAGATTCTCTGTTTACTTCCCTTGAGCAAAGGAATAAAAAGGAAAGGATGAGGGCAAATGGCCTCCTTCTGCTAAGAAGAAAAGAAAGGATATGCTTTCTTTGGACCCTTCTTCAGTCATCTTTGGAAAAAAGCCTACATTTCTTAAACTGTTCCCTTGAAATAACTGCCATCCCATTCAAAATTAAATTCTGTAATTTATATGAAAATGAAGTATAGATTATTTTGTGAGTAAAAGGCAAAGTTTAATTGGGTTGAGACTTTTAAAAAGAGGTACAAAATGTTGAGAAATTGGGAAAATTTTTGCACAGAAGCTCTCATACAATAGTTCAAATGCATTGGCAAGGCTTTCCAAATATTGAAATCAAGTGAGCATATTGGTCCAGAGGCTCAATCCTGAATAGAATTTTTCACACTTTATAGATAATAGGATAGGTTGTATTTATAGAAGACTTAACTTACAGCAGTGTCACATACCAATGAAAATGGTCTTTGTTAATACTCACAATATAAAATATTCTATTAATAGTAAAAGGGGTTGTGCAGAATTTTTGTTTTGTTTTGTTTTGTTTCTGATGCAGAAGGCAGTGTTTTGTCCTGTGATTTCATGAGTTTAGGGCACTCCAAATGTAAAGGTTCTCTCCACCAAAGCAGGCTGGCAACAAGCAAAATAATATTAGAGGGTTGACTAGGAGCAATGAGAGGTTAAGTGACTTGTTCCAGGTCAATGGATCATCAGTTTAGAGCTAGAAGTGTAACTGGAAGGCACTGAAGTAATTTTCTCATTTTACAGATGAAGAAACTGAGTCGTAAAGACATTAAGTGACTTGTACAGGGTCACATAGCTAATAAGTATATGGGGTGGAATTTGAACCGAGATCTTCTTGACTCCAAGGCTAGTCTTGTAAGCCATGTTAAAGGAGCAGATGCTAAGTATTATTCAGAAGGGGAAGATAAAAGAATTGGAAGTTTCAGGCTGTGTCTACACGTACAAAACAACTATTCTGTGTTTTTTTTTGGGTTTTTTTTGGTGATGGAAGCTTCAATTTAGTGAAATATCCATTTATTTTGGAAATAGTCTTTTATCAGGTACTTAGCAAGATAGAAAATTATCTTAAGATAAAAAACAAAGCAAAACAAAACCGAATTTAATTTAGAAATATCACCTGTTGGAAAGACAGGTATTTTTGTCATAGGGGTGAGAATGGTACAGTGCCTAGTACATGGTAATCAGTCATCTATTCAACAACCAAATAAGTACCTACTATGTACCAGGTATTGACATAGGTGCTGAGGCTATGAAAAAATATAAAAGACTGTCTTCCTTCTCAAGAACTTCACAGAGTAGAGGGGGGAGACTACATGTAAACAAGCATATCTAAACAAATAATATACAAACAAGCTACATTTTGGAAAAATTGGAAATAATCAGTGGAGAGAAGCCATTAGAATTAAGAGGAATTGGGAAACGCTTCTTTTAGGAGACAGCATTTTAGCTAGAACTTGAAAGAAGTCAGGAAGCAGAAATGAAGAAGGAAAGACTTGCAGGCACAATAGACAATAATGAAAATGACCAGAGTTGGGAAATGGAGTGTCTTATTGCAGGAACAACAAGGAAGTCAGTGCTGCCACATCGCAGTGTATATGGTGGGGAATTCTTTAAAAAATTGTTCAAGTGAAGAGATTTGTATACACACCTTACACGCAAGGAATCCTTATGAGAAAATAAAAATATTCTACTGCAAAATAAAGACCCAATTGCAATCATTGTAAATACTTAAAAATTGTATTTTTCTCCTGAGATGATAAGCTAGTTAAATTTTGTTTTTAATTATAAAAGTTAAAATAGACACTTTGAATTAAAAATTAAATTTGGTGCTATTAATATGTAAGCAATTCCCTTTGAAAATGGGATGGATAAGAATGTAATGAAACACTGGAATGGAAGTTTAAAGACCTGGAGCCTATTCTTGTTTCTGTAACTAAGTACCTGTCACTAAATCTAGTGTAAATCATTTCTTATCATTGGATTAATTGATCTATAATGCCCCATCTCTCTCTTTGTATGATCCTATGATTGAACTCGAATTTAAGGTTACTAAAATTTAAAAAAAACCATAAAACCTAAAGTTCATTTGGAAACATTGCCCATTGAGAATAAAATCAAGCATTGGTTATAGAGATGAGATTTTCCCTGTACAAGGCTGGGCACAGTGCCTTACACAAAGCAGGTATTCAATGAATAAGTGTAAAATGAATAAATGAAAAGATAAAAGAATGAGCAAATGACACAATATTCAAAGATATATAGCAGGGATACTTTACAAAATCCAAAATGATAATTATGGTGTTAAAATGTAAATGTTGCTTTCCAACCTCTACCAGATTCCAGAAAGTTGGATCTTGTTGGATTCAAAGGCATAAACAATGCCCTTCGTGTTGAATGACATTAGAACAATATAGCATAAGCTTTGAGCTTAAGTCAATTTTATAAATTAAATGCTTTTTAAAGGTATTGTGGGTCAATTTCTACCCATGCCTATGTATACTATATAACTCTCTAATAATCTGTCTCAAATTATGAAACCCCTTCTCTTCCTCTTTCCCCTTCATATCCTATTAGTGGTCAAATACTATTGTTTCTAGCTTTCTAACATGTCTTGTAAATGTCCCCTGCTCTCCTCTGAAACTGCAAGTACCCTGGTAGAGGTTTTCATCATCTCACGCATGAACTATTGCAATGGCTACTGCAAAAGCCCATGCTGATTTGGTCTGCCTGCCTCAAGTCTCTCCCCACTTCAATTCTTCCTCCACTTAGTTGTCAAATTGATCCTCCAAAAAGACATGTCCGACTATATCATTCCACTCTTCACACACACACCATTCAATAAATTCCAGTGCCTCCTTATTACCTCCAGAATCAAATGTAAAATTCTTTTTGGCATTCAAAGCCCTTCATAACCTGGCTCCTTTCTAACTTTTCAATCTTATTCCAGTTAATGCACTCTGGATTCCTATAACCCTGGCCTCTTTGCTGTTCCTCACACTGAATATTACACTTCAGTACTCCAAGCATTTTCACTAGCTGTCCCCCATTCCCAAAATGCTCTTTATCTCCTACCTTCCTTGGCTGCCTTCAAGTTTCAGCTAAAGCCTCGCTATCTACAAGATGCTTTTCCTTATTTTTACTCTTAGTGCCTTCCCTCTGATACTATCTCCAATTTATCCTGTATCTTGTATATACAGAGTTGTTTATAAGCTGTCTTCTACATTACACTTTAAGTTACTTCAGACCTGGAACAGGTTTTGCTTTTCTTTATATCCTCAGCACTAAGCAAAGTGCCTGACACACAGTAAACACTTAATAAATGCTAGTTGACTGATATTTGACTGATTATCATAAGTCAAATTGAAATATAGTGAGACTAAAAAAGGTGGGGGGAGAACCAAATGACAGTAGAAGTGAAAAGATAATTACAACTGTCATTTCAGAATTTAACATAATAATAGAAGTTTTTAAAAGTTGAAATATTAGTAAATTCCTAATAAAAATATTCTTTCAACATCCTCCTCAACAAATATGTCTTGAGAGCTTTATTGTGTACTCAATAGTTAGAAGGGCTGAGGTGCTGAGTCTTCTGTGACCTTGGACAACTTCTTTGGATCTTGGTTTCCTCATCTGTGGGACAGTTGGATTAGATGATCTCTAAGGCTCCTTTAAATAATGTTGTTGTTATCCTAAGACCCCTGTGAGATTGGGCAAATCAATTAACTTTCCTGGCCTCAATTTTCTCCTGTTTAATATGAGGGAGTTAGTCTCGATGACTTCTAAGGTCCCTTCTAGCTCTAAATCAAATACACACATATGTACACATACACACAATACATGTACATATGTGCATATTTACATAGTTCATTTACACATGGAGCAGTTAGGTGGTACAGTGAATGGAGCACTGGGCCTGGAATCAGGAACACCTAAGTTCAAATCCAACTTCAGAAACTTACTAACTGTGTGACCCTGGGCAAGTGACCTATCACTGTTTGCCTCAGTTTCCTCATCTGTAAAATGAGATGGAGAAGGAAATAGCAAACTAATATCTTTGTCAAGAAAACCCCAAATGGGGTCATAGAGAGTTGGACATGACTGAAAAATGATTGAACAAGTCATTATACATGTATAATATATATGTATTTAAATTGTTATTATCCTATTAATCACTACAAGTGGATAATTTTGCTATTGATGCAGATCTCAATTTCTGCAGACCCTACCTCCATTCCTTTATATATAGTGCCATGAGTTGCTGATGCAAAAAAAAATTATTCTTAGCTTCTGCTAATTAATTTTATTGTTATGGATAAATAAATTCCTTTAACATCTCTGAGCTTTAGTTTCTTAAATGGCCCAGGAATACTCTGAGGTTATGGGGATCTGGCAGTCTGGGAATTCCTCTATCAATGCAGATTACAAACTCTCTCTGACTTAGTAGATAAGACCTAGACTAAGAGTTGCTCAAGTCTCATAAAAGTTAAATGACTTGCCTAGATCAAACAAGTAAGCATCAAAGGACTGATTTGAACTCAGGTCTTGCAAACATCAAGCCCAGCACTCTAGCCACAATGCTATGGTGCTTAACCTATAAAGTGAGAATAATACTAGAATCATCAGCCTTACACAGTTGCTATTAGAAAAGTGCCTTGCAACCCTTGGGGAAACTATGGAAATGAGATTTGTAATGAGCTCTTCTGTATTTAGCTAGGCTGGCCTTAGAAAGACAGAGTTAATATGTATTATGGGACCCATACTTTCCATCTGTAGCATCTGCAGAGCTTCTATTCCACCATTGCCTTGGAGAACTCAAGTTCACCTCCTCAGCACAGTTAGGTCTCATAGTATGAATTTAGGGGATATAAATAACTGTGACTTCTTTAATTTGTCTAGATTCATGTTATTTTTTTTTTGCTTTTTGGTGAGTCTATTGGGCTTAAATGACTTGCCTAGGGTCACACAGCTAGTAAGTGTCAAGTATCTGAGGCCACATTTGAACTCAGGTCCCCCTGACTCCAAGGGCAGAGCTCTATCCACTGTGCCACCTAGCTGCCCCTCATGTTATTTCTAATGACCCATGTTTCTTACCTGCAAAAAAAATGGGGGCTTGTACTTATATGTTGGCCCTAATTTTAATGACCGATTTCTTTTGTCATAGATGAGCAAGTAGGGCTTAATTCAGACAGATCAAACTCTATTGCCTTCCTGGCCTTAGACTAGATAGCAGATGGAAAATATCTTAAAATGATGACTGCATCTGGAAGAGACAGAGATGGCTAGGGGCTTTGCCTAACACAGGCAAATAGCACAAAGTTTAGTTCTTTTAGTCCTTCTTAGCCTTGGCTCTATAATAATTGTTTTTTGCTTCCCATGATTTTATGAAGAGAAATGGACAATTTGTCACTCTCAGCCTTCAGGGCTGTTAGTAATCATGAACTAGTTTGGAGTAAGTCAGTCGAAAATTTTGCCTGGAAAATGTGAAGAAAAATAAAAATAAAAGAGATTCCAGAGAGAAAATAATATTAAAAGTCTTCACAATCTGATTGTTAATGACATCCAACTCATTTCAGTCAATGAGAATTTCCAATGACCTATTTTTTTTTTAGAAAATAAAAGGCTTAACTATGGTAAAGAAAATTACAATTTTTACTATTGGTAAGTATTTTTTCAGACACTTTTTTTTCAGGCATGTTTCAGTTAACTCTTTAAAGGCACTTGAATTTATTTATAGAGCTACAGGCCCAATTTTTAGGTATATTAGGAAAAAAAATTTTTAAGGAAGTATTCAAATATCAATATTATTTTCAACATATCTTTTCCCAGTTAAAGAAGAAATGTTGGTCTTTCTATATAAAGATGAAATAACCATTTTGACAAATGACTTCTCTCACCCATTTTTTCCCTTCACTCTTGGAGAGCGAACAAGGTGGGAGGTGATAAATCAAGCTGGAGTTGTCTTTTAGTTTTCTGAGGAAAGGTTTTAATTTTATCATATACCTCTTTGAAGTTTTAGTAGAATATCTTAGGACATTGCCTGCTCTCCTTCTTACTTTCTTCTCACTTTTTCTTCTCTAATTTCCATGTCTCTCTCAAGCTCAACCCTACAATGTGGCATCTGCAAAGGCAGAGTGGAAAGAAAGGGAATTTATGTTTAACGTAATGAAGAGAAAGTGGAGATTAGTGCAGGGGAAAAACAACTGAAATTCCTTTTCCCCTCACCTCAACTCCCACATATCTGATCTGTCTGTCTGGTACAATGTATGCACGCTCCTTTAGGGAAGGGACTGCTTTATATTTGTCTTTGCAATCCCCATGTTTGTCTGATCTTGCAGGAATGAAGTCAAGTCAAATCCTGACTATGGCATACGCTGCCTTTATTCTCAAACACAGGTTACAACCTTTTATTGTCACCAGACAAATTTGTAACAATGTTGACTTACAAATGAGTTGTTAATATTCATTGGTGGAGGAAGTTTCCTACCCAGGAGTTCCTACACAGTTGAAATAATAAATCCACACTTAGGAGGTCCCTCGACAGACAGTTAGATGGATACATAGATATATAAATCAAGTGCCTCTGATGGTGCCCAATACATAATAGGTTCTTGTTAAAAGCTAGTTGAACTGAATTTTAGAATGGAGAGACTCTGTCTAGTTTGTCTCATCTGCTTTAAAATCACGTTTTACATCAAAAGAATCTGTAACTTAACATAGAAGATATCTCCTTTTCACTGAATTCAAGACTAACTATTCAATCAGTTAAGATTGTTTTGATCCAAAACAAAATTTTGTAGCTAGACCATCTGGGTTGGCTCTATGAATAGACCAGAAGTGCCTGGAAACTGGACAGCCCTTTGCTTTGAATAAATATTGGCTGTATTACATGAAAGCCCCAAATTATTTTAGAGGCTATGGGGGACATAATCAATGGAGCCTCTAAAACAATAATTAAAACTCCCCCACTCCAATAATTTTCTCAGCAAATTGAGGATTTAATCAAATAAGGAATCAAACAGGTATG
Organism: Vombatus ursinus; assembly: GCF_900497805.2. NCBI lineage: Eukaryota > Metazoa > Chordata > Mammalia > Diprotodontia > Vombatidae > Vombatus > Vombatus ursinus. Next base: position 3,166,158 of record NW_020954617.1, read on the forward strand.
TAACTAGAGTTCCCTCCAAAATACAGCGAGAGAGAGAGAGAGAGAGATACACACTGAGAAAGTGTTCCGTGTTTGAATTTCACTGCTCCTAACTGGAGTTTTTTGCCCAGGGTGTGGGACACTTCATTCAATCAGTATTTCTAAAGGAAATTAAAAGCAATAAAATGAACAATTAGCTCAAGACATTGTAGGATCTCCACTTCCCTTCAGGGCCAGAGAGGTGAGAGTATAAACTCATCTGTGTTCAGGATGATTCCATCAAGTAATATGTATGCTCATCATGTAAACATTTACTCAGTCATGTAAATGAGAACCAATAAAAATGCTTTAGCCAAAATGTCTTAGTCAGCAAAGTGACATAAATGCAGACATCATTAAATGGCCATTAAAACCTCATGCCACTTCTCCTCTACAGTGAAAACTAGCTTGCCACATAGCAAATTTATAGCTGCCTTACAGATTCTGTCTTTTTAAAAAATAATTTTTATACTAAGGATATAATTGTTGGTTCTGCATATAAATTAAACATGCCATTTATATCATGAATAGTTATATAGTTCAGATAAAATATTTTGGTTTCGAAGGTCCCTCTTTCATCTTCTCTATCATCCAACTCAAATCAGTTATTTGGGTCTTCAGAGGGGTGGCTGCTCAAGATTCAAGGTATTGTGTGGATATACTCTTACAAAATTATAGCTTATGAGCCCCCACTGTGTTTAACTTTAATAGCCAAATGACACAATTGGCTCAAAGCAAAGTCATTTACTGAAATGGCATAGCATGAATAGTAGTAACAAAATATTGTCCCTATAAACCTCGGGTGTACTACCCCACAAATACACATGATTTTATTGGGAAGACTGGACTACCATGTAGGGGACTCCAAGTTGAGAGTGCTTAGGAAAGGGAGTATATAAGACAAATCTTCCTTCTAATGCTGCAACACCCCAATGTATTTTATCTTCTTGGAGTATTCTTACACTGATCTGCATTGGGAATGGTATCTGCTTAGTGAATTGCTTGGCCATGCACCCTGGGCCTTTTCCTCTTCACAGCTGAAGTCTCAATGACCAGGGCTAACTCTTGATTCCTCACACAGATTATCTCAGTTTACAACTGGATACTGCTGGATCTGCTGGATCTGCTGGATACTGCCAAGAGTAGGGTAGAAGAGGAGAAGTAAATTCCTTCTTCACTTCTTCTGAGCTTTGCTAGGAGTGATTCCAAGAGATGGTTGATTCCAGTGACTTCTTAGTGAGTAGATGATGATGATGATGATGATGATGATGATAATTAGAGACTCCCCATTTCACCCAGATTGGAAGTTCAGTGGCCATTTACAGATCTGATCCCATCACTTGGGAGGCTTGGAGACTTTGACCTGCTCCATTTCACACTCCTGCTTAGGAAAGGTGGTCTCCTTCCCATCCACCAAGGGGTCTAACCTATTGATGCCAAACATAGTGCAGATCTCTGTTCATCTTTAGCCCTACTGCAGCTCAGAGCTCCCAAACTCAAGAGACCCACCAGTCTCAATCTTCCCAAGAGCAGGGATTATGCATCACTGCACTCATCAAGTTTATATAATTTTTTAAAGGGCAGATCCTCCAACAAGCAAATAAGTAGTTACCCTACAATTTCAATGAAAAAAAGTTGATTGAAAAACTTCTAAAAAAAAAAAGAAAAACTTCTTACACTTCCTAAAGGAGTAATAAAGTATACATCTTTATATTTCCACTGAGACTTTAACAAATCATTTTATGACTTGTCCCTTAAATGATAATAATAGTTAGCATTTATATAGCACTTGAAGGTTTGCAAATATTATCTTATTTTATTCTCACAACAACCCTGTGAGGTCAGTGCTATTATCATCCCTATTTTATAATTGAGGAAACTCAGGCAGTGAAACCAATGAGTTACCAAAAGTCACGCAACCAACAAGTATCTGAGGCTATATGTGGACTCGGGTCTTTCCCGACTCTAGCACTCTCTCTACTGTGATATTTAGTATTCATCATATTCATCAAATGGACTGGGCAGATGCAGTACAATTCATCAGGGGTCCCCAATTGACTCTTCCTTCTTCACTGCACAACAATCAATAAACATTAGGTTCTTACTATATGCCATGTAGTATGCATATACAAGCCATTTTACAAGTAAAGGCAATATTGAGTATCAGGGGTAGGATAGGATAGTTAATCTTTAAGTATTTAAAAGGTGATCATGTGGAAAAAGATAAAATTTATTATGTTTGCAGAGAGCAGAATCAGGAGTAATGGGCAGAAGAGAATTTATACTTCATGTAAAGAAAAAGCAACAACAATAATAACAACAATAATTTCCCAGTCATTAGAATCATCCAATGAAGGAATGGTCTACCTCCTGAGGAAGGCAATTTTCTTAACTAGAGGTCTTGAAGCAAAGGTTAGATGATGAGGGGAAATTTCGTTCAGGTATTGGATGGATCAGTTGGCTAGTGGTGTCCCTTTCAATTCTGAAATTCTTTGATTTTGTGATTTGGCAAAGGGCCAAATGGTTAGCAATTGATAGTCTATTTTTTTATAAACAGGGAGATGGTGTTGGATTTGTTGGATTTGTTTATATGGTTTCATTTTGTTATGTTCTGATTTGATTTGGTCTCCCTATGGCTGCCTCTTCTTGTGGTTATTTTGCCATCAACAAGAAGCAGTTAATTTTCTTAAGTAAAGAGCTAGATTCTAAAAAGTTGTCATTCTTTAAATTACCTCCCCAACATACTTTCAAGGCACCATCTCTAAGTGCTCTTGGTGCTTTAAAAACCACCAGCAAGCCTCACCATTTGGAATAATCACATTTTTCTCTTGTTATTTTATCTCACAAATTGTGCTCTCTCTAGCTGCCATTCAAAGAAAAATACCCCCAAATTTTAGATAAAACTAATCATTCTGTCAGGGCCTGTTCTGTGTCATAGTGGAGATGATGGTGACAGATGAAAATTCTCCAAAGGAATGATAACCTCTGTATATCGATCCAAATGCAACTTGTTTTGCCTTGTCAGATAACGGTGCTGGCTATGGCAATGAAAAAATAAACACGGGCTGGAGCATTAGTGGAAAAGTCCATCACTCAGTTTCTACCAATAATAAACAAATGGAAGAAAAATACATGTTCATTACATGATTGAAGGACCAGAAGCCCATAACATTTAGAAATGCAATTTCAAAATATCCTCTGTACTTTTTTTCACAAGCTCTAGCTGAATATCAATAACGTATTTTGCTCATCTCCCAAAGTCTTAGTTTTTTGGTTTTCCCCCTTCACTGTGTTTTGGTCCAAGGTCTTCCCTTTAAGATCCAACCAAGTTTTCACTGAACTTTATCAAGGTTGTAATTCAAAGAGTAAGCCCATGATTTTCAAGCCTGTTTGGGAAAATCAGAAGGTAGAGGAGCAACTGGACCTGTCAGTGAGCAATCACTCTATCAGCAGTTTGGTAAGACAATTTTCAGATCTTCTAGGGGAAAAAGGAGTTTTTATAATTCCCAATAGCAGACTTATATTCTGTCTTTCAAGGCACTGTGATTCTTTCTAGCCCCTCACACCTTTTTCTGGAGTTCTAGTGCCAGACAAACTGTTTTCTGGAGCCAGTCTTCAAGTGACAGAACTCTGAATGGGGCAAGGCTGAGGACTCAATTGAAATCATCCAATATTCATGAAGCTTCTACTCTAGGCAAGGGAGTATGCTAGATGCTGGGGAAACAAATACCAAACAGAACAATCCCTGAACTTAAGGAATTTACATTCTATTATTTGACATTATGATCAGTGGGTTAGATATACAAATAAATTTTGTAGCAATTTTGTTTGGTTTAGTTTCATTTTTGCTCCAAGACCTAGATTTCCTTGGCACAGGAACAGCTGGTATGGAATTTATGATTAATAATAATAACAACAGGGGCAGCTAGGTGGCGCAGTGAATATAGAGCACTGGCCCTGGATTCAGGAGGACCTGAGTTCAAGTGTGACCTCAGACACATAACACTTACTAGCTGTGTGACCCTGGGCAAGTCAGTTAACCCCATTGCCTAGCCAAAAATAATCATAATCATAATCATAACAATAACAATAATAATTAGTAGTAGTAGTAGTAGTAGTAAGGAAACAATATGGAAATTTCTAATCCAATAAGCATTAAGTACCTACTGTGTGCCAGGTACTCTGCTACATGCTGGGAATACAATTAGTAAAAAGAAAGACAGTCCATGATCTCATGGAGCTTACATTCTAATCGGGGGAGAGAAGACACAAAAGGAAACAGGAACGTGGGGGTGGAGCAAGGGATACCAAGGGCTTTTCCTGGAGTTGAGACCAAGCAGAGCAGTAAATGCAGAGGGGAGTGGGTTCAAAAGTCCAGCTTCTGCCCTCTATAAAGGAAGGCATTGGGAGGCTTTTGATACTCTTGTTTTCCAGCCCTCTGATCAGAAAGAAGAGGAGTCTCAGAGAAAGTGATGTCAGACAAGGCTCAAGTTAGCAACATGATAAAGAGATTTGAGGGGCAACCTGAGGAGTTGAGAGGAGGTAGAACAGCAGAAAGCAGTGGAGATTAGTAATTTATCTTAGTTTCCTGGGACATAGAGAGGTTGTTAAGTGACTTGCCGTGGTAATATAACTGGTATGTATCAGAGGCCAGCCCTCCACCTACTCTGGCCATACTACCCTTCACAAGACAATTACAAGTAAAATTGAAGAGGCAAAGAATATTGACAATTGGTAGGATTAGGGAAGGATGAATTCAGAAGACAGAAGACAATCAGCTAAGACCTGAATAAAGGAAAGGATTCTGAGAATCAGATATAAACAGGGAGAGCTGTTCATGACTGTGCACATTATTATTTGTATGATCATGGGAACGTTAGGTTTGTTTCTGGGCATCAGTTTTCTCTTTTTTCAAAAGTGGACTAGTTGAAAACTAAGGTCTCTTGGGCAGTAAATTGAATGACTAAATGAAACCAAGGTAATTAACATACTCCTTTTCACCTCTATGATTTCTACCTTGGTTGTGTCCTCTTACATGAGGAGATATAGCTTATGAAGGCATATAGCTATAGTCCACAACTCCCACCATCCACTGGTTTGCCTTGGTCACAATAGTTTGCATTAGTCATAATCATTTTCCTTAGAATTAGTAACCTCCGTGGGATATCAAACTTCTTGAAAGTATTAATCAGCTTTTCTATATCTGCTGGAGTCTGACTCTGCCACATCATACCTCTAAAACAGAAATGGCAACAACTTAGTGCTTTGACTTGGCCACTTAGCCCATTTTACTGTAGCATGAAATATGAAGAATACTATGCCACCTCCAAGATTAGATTTAGGGATGTATGAATTCTGATGACTTTAAGGTATAGTTTAGCATGAAAGAAAAGAAAATATAAGAATTAAGTAAGAGGTATCTTCCTTTAGATTGTCTATTATTTAAATGATGCTGTTGGGTTAACTTTAATGAGGAACTCTATTTACCTAAGTGTTTTGAAAATAAAGCCTATGCTTTTTTAAAAAAAATTATTTACCTATTTTTACCATTTGTTCTTTGTAAAATTTGAGTTCCAAAATCTGTCCTTCCCACCACTCCCCAACTGTGAAGGTAAGAAATATGATATCAATAATACATGTGAAATCATGTAAAACATATTTCTGTATTTGTCATTTTGCAAAATAAAAAAGAAAAATGAAGAAAGTAAAAAAAAAAAATGCTTCAATCTGCATTCACACTCCATCAGTTCTTCCTCTGAAGGTAGATAGCATTTTTCATTATAAGTCCTTCAGACTTGTCTTGGATCTCTTTGGGCTATAGGGAGTGGTATTGGTAGGTGAAAAGGTCTTTCCTCTTTTTGAACACTCCTTTTTGAATTTATTCTATATAGGCTTATCTCCCTCTTTATTGATCCAGTAGGGCTAGTTCTGTCCCCACTTCTGATCTTATACCTCCTTCTCATGTTACAAGGCCCCTTTTGCCTGCAACAAGACTGATTTCAGGCACTCTGATATATCATAACTCAGAGCTTCTATACACAACAGGGCCTGCTTTTTGGAGCTATCATTCCCAGGATTGCAAGCATCTGCAAGCATCCTCAAACTTCTGTTTATCTTCATATGCAATCACAAAATACTTCTATTTCTTTTTTTATCTTCTTGATCATCATTCCATCTCATTGACCTCTTAGATTTTTGGATTTATGTTGGAGAGTTGGATTCTATACCATCTTTCACAATGTCAAACATTGGAAATCTCTTCCCCATTTTCTAACAGTCACTGAGGAAAAAGCCATGGACTGATTCCCTTGGTCTCCCTTAATCACAGGATTTAGAGCTAAAGAAGATATTAGAAATCATCTAATCCTAACTGTCTTATCTTCTAAATGAGGGAATTTACGCACATAGCATTTGTTTCTATGTTGTATTTCCTCCAGCAGAACATAAACTCTTAAGGTTCAGGAGCTATTCTTTACTTTCTTAGTGATCCTAATGTCTAGGACAGTGCTTCGCATGTGGTATTTAATAAATACATGTTAAATTGGATAATATTCAAAGTCCCAGAAGTATTAAACAGGAGAACTGGTAAACTTTAGCTCAAATCAAGTGATGGAACATTCTGATTTGCCAGTGTCTAAATCAATGACCTTTTCCCATGCTTTGTTGATGAAAGTACACATTTGTCACATGGCATTTATCAGATGTAACATTTGATCTTTGCATTTGATATTTATAACTATATTATGTTAACATCTGTACAGCTCATTGAAAATGAAATTTCAGGCTTGTTTAGGCCTCTAAAGGAATGAAGTCACCTCCCAATTGGAAACTGCATAAGGAGATGGGGAGAGGGGGGAAGACATATATTGAGGCTAACACCTTAATGGGGCCACTGGGCAATAGAGACACAAGCTAGAAACTATGAAAGAGCATTGAAACTACTATCAGAACTGCAGCTGTAACAGTGTTAAGAGCACAAAAGGGACAGAACCAAAAACAGCCTGCCCACTCTAATCAAGAGAATCTGGTCCTAGCACAAACTCTCAGTAAATTGAAGAAAATGCTGGCCACAATGAAGATATACTATAGAGGTCAATTTAGAATAAAACAAAAGTTCAATAACTATTACAATAGTGGAGACAGGTTAGTAGACAGGTTAATGTGTTCCTGTGGCAATAAAAATGTTACTATCAAATAGAAATTATAATATTCTCCCCACACAAAGGTGGGACTCCAGACCTATTGATTCTTGAAATTAGTGGCTCGGTCACAAAGACATCAAAAGTTGTTGGGAGAAATGAAGCAAGTAATAAAAATGAAATTAAGGCTTTTAAAAGAAAAAAAAGCAGCTAAGTAGCTTAGAACAATAGGTAGAAAATCTTACTCAAATAACGGACTCTCTGAAAATAGCATAAAGAGAAATCAATGATTCCATGAGATAATAAGAAATATTAGAACTAAGTCATAAGAATGAATAATTTGAAAAACTTTTTTTTTTAAATCTACAATGGAAAACAATGGACATAGAAAATAGATTTAGGAGAGACCACTTAAAAATCAGATTTCTTGAAAATCATGACCAAATGACAAATCTGGATGTTATATTTCAAGTAATCATAAAACTGCTTAGATCTAGCAGACCCTGGGGAATTAGAGCAAAGTAGAAGCAGAGAGACTCTACCATTAAGCTCCTTGTGGAAATCTTGAATGGAAAACATCCATGAATATTATAGGCAAAAATTAAGTTTCTGGGTTAAAAAAAATGTGATGGGAAGGGAGTAAATTTCTAAGTAAAAAGATGACTAAAAGCATATTTAATGTACTTAGAAACAGAATTGTAGCATTTTAGAGGTATATTGTACCTTAGAAATTATCTAATCTAATACTGTAATTTTATAGGTGTGACATCTGTGAACCTTCAAGGGTAAGAGATTGTTCCAATATTGCACAACTGGTAAGTGGTAGAACAAGGACTTTTGAATCCTACTTTAGCCTTTTCCTACTACACAATTATGCCTACTTAATCATTTGTATACAAATATATTATTCTACGTACAAGACAAAGCATTATACAAAGTATAGATAATAATGATAGTAGTAGTAGTGATGGTGGTGATGGTGGTGCTAATAGATTGTACTTTAAGGTTGGCAAAGCACTTTTACAAATATTCTCTCATTTTGTTCTCACAATAGCCCTGGCAGTCAAATGTTATTATCCTCAGTTTACTGATGAAGATACTCATGCAGACATTGTTTAAATGACTTGCTCAGATTCATACAGCAAAATGTCTGAGGCCAAATTTGAGCCCCTCTCTTTCTGATTCCAGATTCAGTGCTCTATCCACTGTGTGACTTACCTGTCTAATATATATGTAGAGATATAGATACATACATATATAGCATGTATACACATATACATGTATGTTGACACACACATAAAATCATGGAATATAGGATCATAAACCTATAACTATAAGAGACCTCAGAGGCCATCTAAATCAAACACTTAATTTAACAGATAAGATAAATGAGGCCTATTTAGGTTAAATAACTTATAGATGTGTTGAGGTGTAGATGCTAGGGGTGCTGGGATGCTGAAATCATGACACATGGGTCCTGCCCAAACGAATTCCACCCAAGTCTTCTTTCAGCCAAAGAAAAGTTTTATTAGAAATGAACCATACAGGCCAGACTTTTAAGGAATCTGAACATTAGTGACGCCCATAAAGACAAGCTGGCATGAGGAAATCTCAGTGTTTAAATGGGGGCTGGGGTGAATGTTCTATACAGCCAAGTAATTTTATGGTGTTAGGAAAAGAGCCTAGAAGAAGGAGTTGGGGTTTCTGGGGGAGTTGGGAGGTTCAATGGGGTCATCAGGGGATAGACAATGGAGGGCTAGGCTTCATCAGAGTAATGAAGGAAGGGAAGGAAGAGTATGAATGAGGTCTGAATAAGATCAAAGATAGAAAATATACTAGGCTTCTTCATTAAGGTTTAAAAGATTATGCTTCTTCTAAATTAGGGTATCAAAGGGAGATAAGGCTTAGGAGATAAGGCCAGTTAATAATAATCTGCTAAACTTCCTTGACCAGATAAGTGAGTTCAAAGAAAGTTTAAGGATTTTACGGGGCCCTAGACAAATGGGACCCAAATTCTTTTTGGGGTGAGGGGCAAAGGTCTCAGCTTGGCTCATACTCCATCAGATGGTGATAGGGATAGTGTCAGTCAGGATTTACATTTGACACATCTAATTCCAAAGTCCTCCCAAAGTGACCCATACTGTCTATAATTAAAAGGAATTTCAAGAAATCAACAGGTCTGAGCCCCATCTTTGAGTGTACAAAATATTGTAATCCCTATTTGATAGTACCATATCTCTTGCCACAGAAATACAATAACTTATATACTAAGACAGATTGTGATTTCCTTCCATGGAGAAGGTATCCAAACAGAAAATCCAAGTTCCTTAATGCATTGAAGAATTAGGATATTCTATTTGTTGACTGAAGGAGTCCAGGCAATATGTGGGAATATTTTGTTAGCAGAAAGTTTGAATTACTGGATGGACATGAAAATAGAGAAATTACATTCCTTTATAAAAAGTCCATTCCTCAGACTTGTTACTAATTTAGAATGTGCTAAACCTCAATTAGAGCTGACATTTATATAGGCTTTAAGGTTTGAGAAGTGGGCTCCTGGGCCTTATCTCATTTGATCCTCAATTAGTCTAAGGAATTGGAGTTGGGGTTTTACATTACATTGGTGTATGCTGTTGATTTTCTTCCTTCTCTTAAAAAAATGCAGTCTTTGGAGACTCACCTATGTAAGAGTGCTGTTGGTTTTTTAGGTCTCCTTTTGAACTTGTATTGTTTTTTGTTGTTGGGTTGTTGGATTTTTTTGTTTGTTTTTTGTTTGTTTGTTTGTTTTGGCAAAGCAAGACAAAGCATTTTCATATTTTCCCTGTGGAAAATATCTATGCATAAATTGAATTGCTCCAACATGTGTTAATCACTGTGAATAAAAAGCTAAATAAGTTTAATCAGGCTTCATAAAAAAAAAAACAGGTGTGACGATAAAGTAACAAGATCATATTTGCATACCTCATTTAGGATTGTATTACTCTATAGTCACACCTCATAAATTTATAGATTACCACAGTGCCCAGGAGAAGTAAACATTTGCATGGAAAACAATATCATTTTATCCTTTCAAAAGCAAATTTACTCAAAGGAACTTATCCACTGGGAGAGGATCATGTAAATTGAACTGGACAGAGTTGGGGCCATAAAAGGTTTCTAAGGAAAATTTGGGAACCCTACTGGGGCAGCATCTGGGATTTACTAAGTAAATTTTTCTTATTCTCCACCACACCAAATCAATTCACCTCCAGCTTATCCATGCTAATGGAGCCCTAATAGAAAACAATGATTATCTGCCAGAGGCTCTTTTATCCATAGAAGAGAAAAGTATTTAGGAAAAAGTCATTGAAGAGTCCACTGTGTAGAGGTGGGGAATTCAAATATTTCCCAATCCCCTCTTTAATTCCTTCCTTCCTTCCAAATGGATCCCTTTCATAATTATCTTGAAACATGGAAAAATATTGAATTGGCTAAAATGACAGGTTGCAAAGTGCTTAATTTTACCACAATTAAAGCAGTTTTGTAAGAAAGGAGAGCATAGGGGAGATGACCTCCTGGTGGCTAGGCTTCTGGGAACCTTCAGAAGGAGAATGGAGAACAGTCTGAAGGAATAGCAGCAGGGTCAGGGGAAGCACTGGCTTTGGAGTCATAGGACTGTTGAAATTTGTGCTGAGTTAGTCTGAGTGACTCCATTGTTTCAGTCTTGCTTGTCTTCCAGGTATTTGTCTACCAGTCTGTTGGAAGAGGCCCTATGTACATTGATACCATTCCCTTGCCCTTTGTAATACTAGCTAGTCAGTCTTTAGCCTCATACTCTTTCATCCAATCTCCTTATCTCTAATCTCCTTTCCCTGTGATATAGCCATAAAGGAGGAGTTAAGAAACACAAGCCCATCCTCTTTATTAGAAATGTGCACCTATCAGGATTGTCTTTCCCTTACTATGAAATTCATCTATAAAAACAGCTCCCTTTGAACTTGTTTCCTGGCAGAATTCAACATGCTTTTGGCTTGGGTGCTACAGTAAACTCCTTTAAATTTTCTCTTCCTAGATTTGCCTCATTGCTGAGGGCAAAGCCCAAACAAAAATGTTTTATGGACAAGACATAGGGTCAAATTCCAAAATCACTTAACATTTTAGCCTCTCAAATTCCCAACCTTTAAAATGAAGGAAGGGGATGGACTCTATCGAGGTTAAGCTTTTTTGTGTCATGACCCTCTCTTGGCAATCTGGTGAAGCCTATGGACCCCCTTCTCAGTATATTTTATTAGATACATAAATATACAAGTTTACAAAAGGAAACCAATTGTTTTGAAATAGTTATCAGAATATTAAACACACATATATAGACAACTTGGACTACATATCTGGTCTCGAGTCCCTTCTGCTTCTCTACCTCTATGATACCATCTATAATATCATGATTTAACATGATTTTTTTTTATCTTCCATATGACCTGGACCTGTTTGTTATATCTCTTCCTCTTGATATCCATTTTTTTAATTCAATTTTATTTTCTTTTCAGTTCTGAATTATCTCCTTCCCTCTCCCCTCCCTCCATTGAGAAGGCAAGAGAAACAAAAGCCATTATAAACATGGAGTCAAACAAAACAAGTTTCTGCATCAGCCACGTCCAAAAACAATCCCACCATAAACTGCACTGAGTATAACACCCCTATATTTGGAACACTTTTTCATCTTCTCTGTAGTCAACAACTCAAATATTTCCCGGGAGGATCTTATGGACACTTCCCATCTTTGTTTCTAAACTATCCCTCTCAAAACACTGTCAGAACAATTGGGAAAGCTAGTATTCACAGGACCTTGTTTAAGTCACAACCTTTCTGTATTTATTCAGGGAAGCCTTTATGGCTAGTACTTTGAGACTGCTATGACTTATTCCATACTATATATAAAAACATATTTGTAAATTAAGATTTTTGTGATCACAGGCAGTATTCTTCCTTTGTGACTTAAAAAATAATAATAATAATACTGTTTGCTCCTTGGGGAAAAAATATGTGTGTATGTTATTTATACACACACATACGTATATGTGTATTCATTTTCCCTTTAGTCATATGACTCTTAGCTGTTTCTGCATTACCAGATGGAATATTGCCTTCACCAAGTGTGCATAAGCCTGCTGTGTTAGCAAATTACCCATACCACCATCCAAACTGCCTTAACATCTGAAACTACAAAATGGGAAGAGGAAGGTTTTAATCCTCTTGTTGAATACCTCCTTTGTGCTCTGATTCTCTTTGCCTATTCTTTTGAGAAAAGATAGTAGTAACTATAACCTGTAGCTCTCATCTAATGTGCAAGCAAAGAGATAATGGAAATTCTATTAGATTAAGCTTGAACTCATATAAATGATTATATGGCATATAACCTCATACAGATTTAAGGATAAACACAGTCATGTCAAAGTCTGTCAGTGAACAGGGCAAGACATTTACTCTTTATCATCCTATATGACATACATATCTTCCTATAACCTTTCCAAGAGTCATATGACTAAAGGGAAAATGAATACACATATACGTATGTGTGTGTATAAATAACATACACACATATTTTTTCCCCAAGGAGCAAACAGTATTATTATTATTATTTTTTAAGTCAAAAAGGAAGAATACTGCTTGTGATCACAAAAATCTTAATTTACAAATATGTTTTTATATATAGTATGGAATAAGTCATAGCATGCTGAGATCTTTCACTAGAACTCTTGACATCATATGGATACCAGCAGAGATATGAGCAACCCATTCATATGAATTATCAGCCAGCAACCTGTTTGTTTGTTTTTTTTAACGTTTCCCCGTAAGATATAGGGGGAAAGTAGATATAAGTGTGTGTCTGTGTATCTGTGTGTGTGTATGAGAGAGACTGAGATGATATTAAGATATTACTTTATTTGGTTGTTATTGTTCAGTCATTCAGTCATGTCCAACTCTTCGTGACCCCATGGACCTTGCTGTCCATGGGGTTTTCTTGGCAGAGGTCCCAGAGTGGTTTGTCATTTCCTTTTTCAGTTGATTAAGGCAAACAGGTTAAGTGACTTGCCCAGGGTCACAGAGTTAGTAAGTGTCTGAGGCCAAATTTGAATTCTAGTCTTCCTGACTCTAGACCCAGCTATTTAGTAGCCTCATTTTATTTGCTAGAGTGCTGTTAAGCTGGTCCTTTAATCAAATTTCTTCTTTGGTGCAGAGAGAATGAGGTTGAAGTAAAGACTAAAGGGATTGGAGTGGGAAAAGGCATAATCAGGACAATAATCAAAGCAGCCATGAGAAATGGTGGGATATATTAACCAACCTTGGTCATTTTAAATATTTCTGGAATACAGCAGTGTTAATGCATCATAAGCAAACTCCACCCATAATGAAATCTCAAGAGAAGATTAGGAATAGGGCAGTTTATTTCCATTCTTCCCTACTGACAGGCAGCAATGGGCAAGGCCAATGCAATAAAAATGAGAAATCTTGCCCTTTCACTACCATTGGACTCCTTAAGACCTATAATTAGAAACAGCTAGTCTATAAAATCTTTCCATAAAAAAAAAATAGTTTCTACATACTATCTACAGGCTTCAGTGCTACAAAGTCATTATTCATAAAAGTATAAATTTTATAAGTTATCTTTAATCAATTTCAACCTAAGATAATTACAGTCTACCTATTCAAACACATTTTCTTTTGGTGTAATATATTTTGTTTTTATTACTCTAAGTTCCCAGAACACTGGTATAACACATTTTATCTGTCTAGCAATTGACCTCTAGGGAATTCCAAACACTGTAGTATTTTTTTTTATTAATTCTCAAAAATAATCTCTATGAGCAGGAGGATGATAGAGGGGAGGGCAGATTGGGGGAGGGGGTAATCAGAAGCAAACACTTCTAAGGAGGGACAGGGTCAAAAGAGAGAATAGAATTAATGGGGGGCGGGATAGGATGAAGGGAAATATACTTAGTTTTTCACAACATGAATACTATGGAAGTCTTTTGCATGACTACACGTGTATAACCTGTATTGAGTTGCTTGCTTTCTCAATGAGGGTGGGTGAGGAGGGAGGAAGGGAGAAAATTTGGACTCAAAGTTTTAAAAACAAAAGTCCCATGTTGGAAAATGCTACCCACATCTAGAGAAAGAACTCTGGAGTCTGAATGCAGGTGGAAGCATACTGTTTGCTCTCCTTTTCCATTATTGTTTTGTTTTATTGATTCATTCTTGTGGTTCCTCCCATTAGTTCTAACTGTTTTTACCTCATGACTAATGGGAAAATATGATTAACACGAATGTATATGTAGAGCCAATATCGGCCCTCGGGGTGAGGAAGTGAGAAATGGGAGGGAGAGAAAATTTAAAACTCAAAATCTTATGGAAGTAAATGTTGAAAACTAAAAATAAATAATTTTTTAAAATAAAAAAATAAAAAATAAATAAAATAAAATAATAATACTAATAATAATCCCTATGGTAGATAGCATTAATAATTGCATTTCTAAGATGGGAGGCCCTGATATTAAGTTACTAGTCCACAATCACATAGGGGTTTTAAAAAGTGATCACAGGTCATATGACTCTCACTTCAGAGGTCTCAGATCTAGACAATATACTTGGATGTGTAAAATATTTAGAATTTATTATTATAAACTAGTATAGCATCTCCTTTGAGCTAACTCTCCCAATTCCCACTCGTATTGGCAGATTGGATCTCTAGAGACAAGTAGCTGACTACTTGTCCCCTTGGGGTTTGATTGTCAGGGTCATCTGACTTTTCCAACAAGTAAGTTTCAGCAATTGCTGAAATTGTGCAGAATTTTGAGAGACGGTTACTAATCTGGAACTCAACACTCTGCTCCCTATTAGCACGAGCAATCCCATCAATGCTACAGAATTCTCAGACTTGACAGCTCACAAAGGGCCACTATCAGTGATTGAAGAAAACAAATGTTGAGTCAGGGTTACATGATGATAGAAACCTGAGGGGCTGGGGGATTTCTGTTACTATCACTCACAAGGCCCTCTCCAGTATACTCCCAGAATATCAATTAACCAGTTGGTATCTCCTCAATATCAACTTAAAAAAAAACTGATTTCAATTAACAAGGAAAGAAGGGGGAAGAAAGAGATAAAGGAAATGAACATCTGTTAAGGCACTGTGCTAACACTTTAAAAAAATTAATCCTCAAAACAGTGCTGAGAGATGGTGCTATTATCATCCCCATTTTATCATTGAGGAAGCTGAGGCAGAAAGAGGTCAAATGACTTGCTCAGGGTCACACAGTTATTAAGTATCTGAGGCCATATTTGAATGTAGGTCTTCCTGATTCTAGGCTCAGTGCACTCTCCACTGTACCACCTAGCTGCCTCAAAAGAAGATTTACTGAGAATGTATAGCAAGAACAGAAGTTACACAAAAATTCCCTTAATTCACAATGAACTCTCCCCTTGGATACACAAGTTTCTTGAGGAGAGAAGACAAAAACTTCAAATATAAAGGTATTGAGACATAAATGTAGGGAACATGGGGACTTCAGGGTATCCTACAACTCTGTTTTCAGAGTCTATACCATTTTCTTCTGGGTGTGGCAGTATAGATGGCAGGCAGTGCTATTCCCATGTTCTGCTAGACCAGCTCCTACCAGGACTCCATGTCTCATCAGACAGAACAATTCAATGCTAGATTGAGCCAACCATATTTATCCTCAGGGCTTGTTCCTCACTGGACTCAGCTATCGCTGCTACTAACTCTTGAGGAATCTGCTGACTCCTACTGGGTTGCCATGTGTCCCTGAGCACATAGTGCTTTTTTTCATCGGTGTTTATTATCTACTAATCATAGGTGGATGAGTATCTGGAGAGAAAATGGACCAGGCTACAATTGTGTGAGTTAGAAAAGATCAGAAGAGCCATCTGTGGTCCCCCCTCAGTAACTAGAGTCAGTAGCACAGAGCATCAGAACCAGTAGCAACCGTAGCTGAGTTCTAGTGATACACCCCTCAGAGATACCAAACTGTAAACTGAACTTGGTGAAGATTCAGTAGAGAAAATGATTGCCACCACTGCAGCAGCAGTGAGTTTACCCCTTTGCCACAGAAATATACCTTACACATAGGACCTCTGTCGACAATATTTGTGCCAGGTAGTCAACTATGATACATGCAAATCCAATCTTTTATTCCCAACCAGATTTATTCACTGGGATCTTTAAATGATAACTAAAAAAAAATTAGACAAAAAACACGGATCCTTAGGGTTACCAAATAGTCAGCCGGCCTTTGTGGACCCAGCCTTCCATTCTAAGTGGAACTTGAGAAAATTTGTCCAGACAGGGGTCCATACTAGCTGAAGTAGAACTTCCTTTGTGACAAATCATGCCTAATTCATGAAGAGAGAATATAGGTCTCTTTTTCTTCATTTTTTTCCCTGGTGTGAATTTAGGTACGATAATCCTTAATGTGAAAAGGTAAATAATTCCAATCTAAATTAATTTAATACAAATAATAATTTGTTCAGAGGTTGGCAGGGAGGGCCTGAGAACTGGAAGGAGGTCTTTGTGCAAGAGTATTTAGCAACCATGTGTAATGTCATTCCACGTATTACTTCTATTTACACATATATGTAACATATTATATATTACAAATATAATTTTATGTTGTTTCAAATGGAAGTTGAGGCAGATTCCATGTATGAGTACTTCAAATAGGAGAAACAGAGAAAAAGTGTAAATTGATATTTCTGCCTTTTTTGTTTTTTGATCATTGAAGATGTATTCATTCATGCAGCAAATATGTAGGATGTAGTATGTGCAAGTTACTTCTTTTTCCTCTATATTTCCTTCCTATATAGATATTTGTGTATGTGTCTACATGAAGGTGTGTACATATACACACATCTAAATATAACCACATTCATGTGCACATATATAATTGTGAATGGATTCATATATATAAATATATCTATGTAGCATATAGAAACACTTTTTTTCGGTGCTCAAAACTCATGCAACTTAAAAGTTCCCCAAAAGTAAGAGGTCAGGAGATTTCAATCCTTGGAGTTTCATTTTCAGAATCTAATAACTGAGATGGACATTCAAATACCTCCCACAAAGGTTTTAGGCTTTTCACAAATAATGAAACAGACCATCTCTATTCCACAAACATATAACATGTATGTGGGTCAGTTTCTTAAAATGTTTTCATTGATGATTTATCTGATCTGAGTTTAAATATGTACCATAATAGGTTTCCTACCACAGTGTGATTGAATACATTTCCATTTCTATCAATTTGTATGTGTTAGAATTCTAGAATCCTACATTTGGAAATGACTTGTTGAGAGGTCTACCTAGAAGTCTAATCTAGAAGATGCTTGACTGTTCAGTGACTAAACATGAAGGACTTAGAGTTGGCTACATTTTTGACAGGGTTGTACAGCCTTCTTTAGTTACCCATTCCATTGACAGAGAGCCAAAAAAGAAATTTTCCCTCCATATTTGGCCAAAATAACTCCTATTTCATGCAACTCCATTTCTTCATTCTTGGCCCTTCATGGACCTTGGAACTTAGAATAACAAGATTTGGTTCAAGCTCTTAACCAAGTTTGAGTTGGTAGAAATTGTATTGTCTTTGCTTTTCGTCAAGGACATTTTACTGAATGTTCTATGAGTCTTAAGATAATATATTCATAGATGCTTGTTATCAGAAAGGACCTTATAAAAGGTCTAGTGTCATTTCTCATCCCAGTGAAGGATCTCTTTTATAGCATCCAAATTTGGTAGGTGAGCATTTGATCACATCCTATAGAGGAGAATGTCTCCTCTTTACAACAATGCTGCACAAGGCAGTACATTTTACATTTGGCCAGCAAAAATTGTAAGGAAATTTTTCAAGTCTGAGCTCTGCCACTTATTGTCTTAGACCTATGTGACCTTAGACCTGGCATTGAATCTCTTTTGCTCATTTCCTCATCTATGAAGTGAGAAGGCTGAACAAGATCACCTTTGGCATTCCTTCCAGTTCTGTATCTCTGATCCTAAGATGTGAATCGTGCCTGAGGATAACATTTTATGTCAATTGATTCTAATTCTACCCTCTGCAGTTATGTGGGAAAAGGTTAATCCTTCTTCTACATGATGACTTATTAAACATTTGAAAATAGTGCTATCCTCCAGGACTACTATTATGTAGGCTAAATATAATCAGTTCCTTAATTCATATTTTACATCATATATTTTTAATAGTCTTAAGAACTAGTTCACTTTTCACTAAATACTCCCTAGCTTGTTATGTTCCTGTATAAAATGCAGCTCCTGATTGTTGACTGAACAGCAGAAACTCTTTTGGCAAATTTTCCTTTATTTCTGTGGGTGTTACACTTTTCTTCATGCAATCTAAGATTGAATGAAAGTCAAAGAGCTAATTTTCCACCATAAGCATGGAGTAATACCTTGAGTACTGTAGCTGAAGTCAAGAGCTGAGTTCATATCTAGGCCTTTGAACCTTTACTAGCTATATGACTACAAGCAAGCTATTAACTTCTCAAAGCCTCCATTTCCCTATCTATAAAATGGAGGTGATAATAATATCTGGACTACCTACTTGACAGAATTGTTGTGTGGATCAAATTAGATAATATATACAGAGAGTGTATTCTAAGTTTAAAACACTTAAATTCTCATTATTGTTAATATGCCATCACACAATCAATTAACACTATCTCAGTTTTTAAGAAAATTAATATCAGAATGGTTGCCTATCATACTGGAGGGAATGTTGGATTTGCAGTCAGGAAGACTTGTCTTCATGTTCTGCCTTTGATACGTGCTACTTCTATAGACAAATGATTGTATTATTTTAAGCCTCAGTTTCCTCATCTGAAAACCTACGATAAAAATCATAAGCTTAGTTTGAGGCTTAACTGAGATATGGATATAAAATATTTTATGCACTTTAAGGTGCTATATGAATGTTGGTTTACTATTATGCTTTCTATTAATAATGGTGATATTCGCTACCCAGTGACGCCCGACTATATAATTAAAGGAAAGATGGGATTGTTGAAGCCAAGAACTGACCTCTCAAAGACCAAGGTCTTTGGTTTTTTGCCTGTTCCACTTGCAACCCAGAAATGTACAATACTGGAAAAAATGACATCATGATTACATATGTTCTTTTATTTATGCAAAACTAAATTCCATAGACTTTAAAAAGAATGAAAAGACACCAACTTTGGTAACAAGACTCAGAATCATGGATCAAAAAAGGAAGAAATACCAAGCTTCAGTTTGTACACAAGTCAACATTCTGAGCACTATCAAAAAAAATTGTAGTTGATTGATTTTCCACAGGCAAGAGTCCACTTCTAGAAGGTGTTGTATACTGGTTTTAATGTTTTAATATCATATACATGCCATATTCACCCCTAGAAATTCATGGCATGATGCACCATGTATATTTAATGTTTATTTCTTAATTTGATATGCCATAGCAAAATATTGAAGAGAGGGACACTATTTATATACATCTTCTATTATCTGTAAATGTTTCCCCAGATTCTAGATACTGAGGAAAATTTCCTTAAGTATAGTAGACTAGTATGTACTAGACTCAGAACTCATCAGCTAATATTGAAAGACTGGGTATTAACAGTTAATGGAAGACTACAGAACTGTGTAGGTCAGGGGAAAAATCAACACAAACTCTTTAGGGACATACAGGAACTGAAAATTATGTATATACATTGCAGTCCACTTACTATAAATCTACACTTAGTCAAATCTTTCACATGCTGACAAACACAGGCATACCTCCACCTAACATGTTAATTCCTTCTAAAACAATTGATTGTGAAATGAAAGTGTTACATGGGGCAGTGAGTTCTTTAGACCAATTTTATGTAAGGGTTCTGCTGTATAATAATGGATTTTCAGTATACTATATTAATAATGTTATTATAAAGTACTGTTTCAAGACAATGGGATGCGTATAGGACTAAACCTGGTCAAAGAACCCATAGTTTTTGAGGTAAAAGCAATCTACATTGAAGAGAGTCAAATTGAAAATTCAGCGAAGAATTCACTTACTCATGATGACCTATTGGGCTCCTTACATGTAGGAATCCTCCTCTCGAGTTTCTTTTTCTCTTCCAACTCATCTAACCATCTGTGGTCATGTAACCCTGCCTTCATCGGCAGTAGAAAGGTTTTGTTTTTATTAACTGTAATCTTGAATATGTAGGGGACACAAGGCCAAATATAGGGAGGTGGGTGGGGCAAAGACCCAGGCCATGGAAAAAATCAATTGTTCATTGGCTCCAGGAGATGTCACATCTCAAGTGTGGCAATCAGCTGGAAGCCGGGGGTGGGGTGTGTGTGTGTGTGTGTGTGTGTGTGTGTCTGTGTCTGTGTCTGTGTCTGTGTGTGTTATGTTTTAGGTACTGTATTGGGAGTAGAACAGGTGAAGAGAATCCTGAAGGATTATGATTAACCTTATGATCCTGTGCCTTGTGACTTCAAAGAGTAGGCTATATCAGTTTGGGGAAGGGGTTCTTAAGCTGGAGTTTGTGAACTTTTTCTTTACTTTTTTAATATTTTGAAAACTGTATTTCAATATAGTTGCTTTCCTTGGTAATCCTATGTACTTTATTTTAATCTTTTAATAATATTATTCTGAAGTTAAAACTTTACCACAAGCCTGAGTCAGATATTAAACCTTTGTACCTGGCTAAGGATTTTGTTTCAGGCAAACACAGCAAGACAAAAGGAAAGAATCAAGGGTGAAAGTCAAGGATTCTACCAGCTGCAGCCACTGAGATTCCACAGACTTTTGAAGCAGGCAACTGCCAAGAAGTCACAATAGGTGTATATGACTGAAGTTTTGAGGATCAAATAAGGAAAGATCTTTGTCTCTAAACTTAGGAGATGTGAAAGGGAATTCTTCAGCTTCAAGCTCTGTGAGGGACTAAAATTCAGGAAGGCAGTTGTCAAAGTGGGCAAAGAAGGAGTTAGATGTCCAAGAGCACTGGATTATGAGTCAGCAGAGCTGGGTTCAATTAGCTACGCAACCTAAAGCACGTTATAACCTCTCTATCTCAGGTTCCTCCTTTGTAAGATGACTGGGTTAGATTAGATAACTCTTAAAGCCCCTTCTATCTCTACTATCCAATAAGTATAAGCCTCAAAATCCCATACCCAGAGAAAAATAGGGAAATATATACCAGATGGGTTGAAGCAACTAGCAGTTTTGCCAGACTTAATTTACCTAAATTAGAAATTTTGAGGGGCAGCTAGGTGGTGCAGTGGATAGAGCACTGGCCTTGGATTCAGGAGGACCTGAGTTCAAATCTGGTCTCAGACACATAACACTTACTAGCTGTGTGACCCTGGGCAAGTCACCTTAACTGCATTGCCTAGCCAAAAAAAAAATTTTTGAGTGTTATCTAATATCCAGATATCCTAGACAGGATTGGGCCGGCTGCCTCTGAGGATAAGACCAAGAAAGGATCGTTTCCATTAAGGGTAGCAGACTAAGAAAAATCAAGGTTTAATTTCAAATACATTTGTAGGTAAGAATCAGATCAACTGACAAAATGTTTGCAAGCTTATAACCTCTCATCTGCTGTGTGTTATTCCCATCTGTATGTACCTGTAGTGTTTGGTAACACAAACTCTAAAAACCTTTGAAAAAAATCACCACCCTCCTACAAGGAGGCTCACATGCTATTTTCATGGACCAGAGTGAGACCAGAAAAGCCAGTGACCTCTTCCAACCACACACTAAGAAAAGGTAGTAGAACCCATAAGGAATACAAGTCATCAAAGCTTTAGAGTGTACTGATGGATTTGGACATAGAGGACCTGGATTTAAATCCTCACTGTGCTACTCACTATCTTGTGCAGTATATATATATATATATATATATATATATATATATATATATTTTCCTTCTTGGGGTCTCAGTTTCTTCATCTGTAAAATGAAGATATTAGACCAAATGATCTCTAAAGTCTCTTCTGGTTGAAAATCTGATGATCTTAGGGAGGGAACAACGGGCTCATAGAATTTTAAATTTTGAATGTTTTATTGATGCCTTTTATTTTTTATACCACAACCACTTCCCACCATGAAATCTGCCCACCACGACAAAGAAAAACTAGTAATCAAAACCAAGCGAAATCATGTATGTCACATTCCATACCTGTAATCCACCACCTCTCTATGAAGACGAGAGAACAACTCATAAATTATTGAAACTAGAAGGGAACTGAGAGATCATGTTGTCTAACATGCTCATTTTTCCAATGAGGAGCAAGTCCAGAGAAATGAAGTGACTAATAGTCCAGCATCAGGAATTTCTGACATTCTTAAATTCCATTTGCCTCCCCCTCCCATGGCTGCTTCTACAGGAGCAAGGAAGAATGGGAAAGTAGATGGATAGGATGGGAGCAAGTTCAAATGTTGCTCATTTTCCTTTGGCATTAGCTTACTATGACAGTGATAGAGTCAAAACCAATTAAGCTAAAGAGAATGAAAATAATGTAAAAGGAAAATTGGTGGGAGAAAAAAAATCAATTGTAAAAAATGCCATTTCCTCTTTCTCTACAACATCCAAAGCAAGAATATATACTTATTTTAACTTATATCAGCTTCATTTAAAGTTTTTAATTTAAAAAAAAAATCTTGGCCATTCACTATGCATGCAAATTTAGTCTGACATATCTCATTTCCCTTGTGCTTAAAATAATAATTTGGTCAGTTGGTTGAATTATGAGGCTCTAACTCAGTGAAAAATACACAGTGCAAGCTAAGGAGACTTTCAATACATTTACAGATGTCTAACCTTTGCAGTGAAGAACAGAGTGCCCATATTACTAATTAACTTCAGTCCATTCTATTCAGGAAGTAAAAACTTAAAGAAAATCCTGCCTTTGGTCAGCATATAAGTATGTTGGCAATCTTTATGCTACTATTTAGAAAAAAGGGAGAAAAACAATGTATGCTGAACTATGTCAAGGCTGAACTTTGCAATCTCTTCTTGCTCCATTAAATTAACCTGTCTTTAACTTGCTCCAGTATAAGAAGCTTCTTTCTGGCTTTCAATTGGCATTTCCATTGAATGGTAGAAGCACTCGTGCATGTTAATGGATAAAATGATGTTTAAAGGCATTCTATCAGGTATGTAGATTTCTGAAGGTGAATATGATGAAGGACTATACTACAAAGATATTTTCTCTTATGCACCATATTTAGTCTGTTGCTTTTATATTTGGCAGGAAGAAAGAGATCTATAAACATTGCAGTTTGAACGTTTTATATTCACTATACTTATAAACTATAGAGTTTGGAGGTACAAAAAGAAAAACAAAAGAAAAAAAAATACTTCTCTTGGAAGATGCCAGTCACTGTTAGTTAAAAAGCCCCACTGTGTAAATTATCATTTAGGCACTTTTGGAAAAGTGGTGTTTGGTTACAATAATCTATTATGGCTTCTTCAGAACAGTTAAAGTCTATCACATAAATCCTCCTAATTTTCTGGTTCACTAACCTCCATTGAGCTACTATAGTTTATTGTGTGTCTAGCAGTCATAATGTCCCATTATTAAGGAGATATTTTTTATCTTAAATATTTGCTGATACAAGATGCATGTTCTCAACTACTATATCAGCTGCTATGCACAAATGAGTCTAAAAACTTCAAGTTTGGAATTTCAATTTTGTAGAATGGGAACTGGGTCCTGTGGTTTCATTATTTATAGTGCATCTTTCATCATAGGTATGCAAGTTGCTTACAAAGATTTTCTTATTATTCATATCACCTTATGACAGTGAGTTCTTTGCTCTGATCATGTCTTTGTGTACCAGTTTCCACTTTGGTAACCAGGGCATAAATAGCATCTTGGGGCACGAGAAGTGATTATTACAATGTCCGTTAGACAGAGAGATCAAGACCTTGGGAGTTTTAAAAATTCATTGTCACAGAGCTCTTCAGTCATTAAGTTAGAAATAGAACCTCACATTTTGTTTTCTCACATTTTATGTAGTAGTGGGAAATGGGAACATAAGGAAAGGGGTGAAGAAATGCTTTGCCCTTTAAAATGTTAAAAAAAAAGAACAATTTGGGAAAAATTAGATATTCCAGTCTCTCTGTTTTCATTGTAGAATTCAATAGGCACATCATCTATAATTCATAGTCTTAGCAAGTTGCCTAGAGCTCTGTATATGACTTTGCTCATGCTCATT
Source organism: Vombatus ursinus (assembly GCF_900497805.2). NCBI lineage: Eukaryota > Metazoa > Chordata > Mammalia > Diprotodontia > Vombatidae > Vombatus > Vombatus ursinus. The sequence goes on from NW_020954617.1 coordinate 3,190,567, forward strand.
TAGATAATAGAAATCAGAAGAAGGACTTAGACCCACGTCTTCCTAACTCTAAACTAGCTTTCTATCCATTATTCCTTGTTGCTTCTTCAAGTCCCTTAAAAAAATAAATGATTGGGTGCTGTGAGAAGACTATGGTCTAAATAAGGAAGAGCACTCAGTTGCCTAGAACTGCGCTGCTTCTCTGACTCTCTCCTGACCTCTCTCCTGTAGCCTGGAAATGAAACAGTATTTTGGTTTCTGTGTCAATTCAACCTTTCTGCTCTGCTGAGATTTTTCCATTGTGAGAGACTTCAGTGATGCAGACAACTTTCTGCTGACAATGGTACAAAGGTTATATGGACCAATAAATAGTCATTAGGTGATAACAGTGTTCAATATGGGATGATTATGGTCAGGGTCAATGAAGTCCAGCAGAGTAGTTGCACACCCAGCAGTGAAGCAGCTGAAGTTCTATTTCTGACTTAATGATTGGAGAGCTCTATGACAATGAATTTTTAAAAATCCCAGGGTCTTGATCTCTCTGTCTGAAGGACATTGTAATAATCATTTCCCATGCCCCAAGATGCTATTCATGTACTGGTTACCGAAGTGGAAACTTGTACACAAAGACATCGCAGCAAAAAGCTCACTGTCATAAGGTGATTTGAATAATAAGGAAACCTTTGTAAGCAACTTGCACACCTATGATGAAAGATGCATTATAAATACAAAATAAGAGTATCATATTAGTTCACGTGAAAGAAGTTGAAAGGCTCCCTAAATACCTCATGGGATTTTCTGGGTGATTTTTAGGGATTTAAAAAAAATTGCAGCATCTGGTAAATCAAAAAATGTAGCTCATGGGCAGTCAGGAAAAATGTGGCTTATATTAGGCTTTGAGTATTGTGATTTGCATTGTTAGTTATAAATTTCAAATTGGAATAATTCAGTTCCATCCCCTCATTTTAGACACATGGAAATAGGCCCAGTGAACTTCAGTGACTTGCCTAAGGTCACACAACTAGGTAAGATAACTTTTCACAGATTCACAGATTTTAGAGCCTGAGTTTGAATCCTTGACTTGCCACTTCAGTTACCTGTGTGACTTTGGGCAAGTTACTCAAACTCTCTGGTCCTCACTTTCCTTGTTTATAAAAGACAAGAGTTCATTAGAAGGTCTTGAGATATTTTCTAGCTCCAAATCCTATGGTACCATACCACTCAGATCAATACCTTCCTGGAAATGTAGCCCAGAACCATAGAATCTCAGAGGTGTAAGTGACTTCAGAGGTCATCTAGTTCATCCTGTTCCTTAACAAAAATCCCTTCAATACCTCCTACGAATAATAGTCATTCAACCTCTTCTTCATTACCTCTAGTAATAGAAATTTGCTTTCTAGCCCCAAGGCAGCAATTCCATTTTTGAACAGCTTTGATTCTTATAAAGTTTTTTTTTTTTTTATCGAGCCTAAATTTGCCTTCCTCTCATTTGTAATCATTGATCCCATTTCTGATAGAAGACACAGAATAAGTCTACCTCCTACATGATAGACTTTCAACTACTTAAAGACAGGTCTCATGTCTTCCTGAGGTCTTATTATTTATAGGTTCAACAACCCAGTTGTTTTTAATAAATCTTAGTGTGAATTGATTGTGTATTTCTGAAATATCCTAGTTCCCTTCCGTTGGACCTTTTCCAGATTTTCAATATATGTCTCAAAATATGATGTCCAAAACTTAACAAAATACTCCTGATTTAGTCACTCCTTAAAGGTCCTTAAGTCAGGGTAATTGAATAGGTCTGATTTAATCAGACTCCCTGGTCCATGATAAAAAATCACCTTATCTTAGAGATCCTATTAGTATAAGATCCTATTAAGTCTAGTGTATCTGGAAATTAAGGAGGGCCTGTACAGACAGCTATCTATACAGTAGCATCCTCCTACCACCCACCTAACTACTGGTCTATGTGTAACATTGCATCTACTTTTTTTTCAGGTTGCCAGGAAATTATCATAAAATTATAGAATCACCTATTTAGAGCTGGAAGGGACCTAAGAGGCCATCTAATACAACACACCCCCCATTTTATAGATAAGAAAAATGAGGCCCAAAGTGGCTAAGTGACTTGCCCAGCTGGTAAATGTCAGGGCCTTGATTTGAACCTAGGTCCTCTGATTCCAAATTTGGCACACCTTTCACTCTGCCGTGACAATATACCAGAAACAATCTAGCTACTTGAACAACAGATTGTGGAGATTGTGGCTTGTTCAAGAGTAACAATTGATATATTTCTGATGAATAAAATATATATTTTGAAAGTTCAGTTATTGCCTAGGGGATAGGTCAGTTATAGTCCAGCTCTTCTCTCTTTCTAAAGAAGAAAAGTCCAGGGAAACTGCATCCATCCCTACCACCCTACAGCTCTAGAACAGGAAATGACCTCACTGGGATTGAGCTATAGAGACACACATCATTCTGAGCCAGGGGAAAGGGTGACCCAGAGCCAAGGATGACCAATGAGTCATAGTCATACCCCCAAGAAATCAGAGAAAGAGGGTAAAGGCCGGAAAAGAGGGGCTGCAATATCTGTTGTCTAAAAAGCATTTTTAGGTTCTTTTACAGGGAGGGGAGGGGAGAAAAAGGAGGAGTTTCCTTTAAAAATGGATACCCCAAGAGACCAAGAAGACCAAAGCACACATGTTCTCTTGCCTCATAAAGTCTGGAATTCCACTAATTAGAGATTCATTTATTTTCTAAAATTTGATTACTCCTAAGAATTAAGATGAAAGAGAAGTCCTCCAAATGTTAAGTGGTATTAGTTTGCTTAGGTTGCTTTCTTCCTAATAGCTGAGTTCTTTGACATAGAGAGGATGACAGGGAATGGAGGAGTGGGGGAAGGGAAGAAATGAGGAGGAAAGAATTGTAAAAAAATTATTTTGAAAATCAGTCAAGTGTATGAAGGGCAGTCTAGTTGGGCAGGTAACTGGGAAACTTTAAGCATCTACAGGTCATCACGAAGACACTGGGCACTTTGAGGCAGAGGAAAGGGTAAAAGAGAGGGATAGAGAAGGGCAAGTAGAAGGTCAATGAAGGCAAACATCTACCTAAGAATTTTGTCCAAAGCTACCTCTGCCCCTCTTGTCTACCCAAAGATAAGAAGAGCCTCAGATGGGGGCTCAGCGGGCTCCAACCCTCTCATCATTCCTCTCTTCAGAAAATAGAACCAACAAAGAAGGTGATTCTAACATCTAACATATTCTTCCCTTCCCTGGAAAGTATGAATAAGCATGGTAAAGGAGAGGATATACAGTCTTCCCTAATCCTAGGATAGAAGCCATTAACCCCAATCCCATTTAAGAGAATAGGTCCCCTCCCCTCAGATTTGGGTACAGTTAAAATTTCCCCTCCCTCCTCCTCTGTCCCTCAATTGCCAAAGGTAAAATCAGAGCATCCTGGAGAAAGCAGAAGCAGGCCTGGGCCTGACTGAATTCAACACACAGAAGGCTTACATGACAACATTTTAAGTCATTCAAAACCCCACAAATATGGAAAAAGACCTACAGAAATCATTTTCCCTGTCTCAAAGGACTAAAATATAAAAAGGGAGTTAAAAATGCCAAAGGGAGGAAATGTTCTTTAATGTAAAGGGTGGGGGAATTGTCACATGATCTGGATTTAAATTCTAGTTCTATTACTTACTTTTTGACCTTGGAAAATTTACTTGACCTCTCTGGGCCTCATTTTTCTCATGTATAAAATGAGGACTGAACTAGATTAATAACAATGTTTCTTCCAGGTCTTGATTTATTATCCTGTGACTACTCCTAAAAGGTGACAAGTCCTCTAGAACAGAGAATGAAGAAAGAACTAATTGTTTCCAGGATTATTTGTTCCATTGTTCCATGTTGTGCAATACAGGTGCCTGTTTTTGGATTTCAGCCAACAAACCAACAAATATGATAATAGAACTTATTCTATGCCTTCCTTAGTTCATTTCCTGGTCTCAGGTCCTCTAATTCTTTGCTCCTGTCACTTTATTGGGAAAAATTGAAAAGGCATGAAGAGTGTTAAGGAAAAATTAGAGAGTGGATGAACTATGAAAAGGCCTGGAATGCTGGACCTGAATCCTCATCTTTCTTTCACCAGAGCCTAAGCCCATTCTGCTACTTTCTGGCAAACTTGTCAAAGGGACCTGTATTTACATATTCCTTGGAGCTACAACTCTATTCCCACCCCTTCCTCAATAGGCTGCTGAATAAATCCCAAGTTCAAATCTGGCTTTACCACAGTGACCTGTACATGTTTGACATTTAATCTCTAATCTCTGATTTTTCAGGGACAACATGGCTATTAGCCAATTTTAGTTCAACACAAATTCCTTCATTGCAGTAAGCAGTTATAGTAAACATTTAATGGGTCAATTTAAAAGTCAATTATTTTCCTAACCACCATAAAAGCAGACACATCAAAAAAGTTACAGCATTTGGCACTGATATTGGACTGAATTCATCAATGAGAATAATCTGCAAGTCTTCAGAAGGACTAAATTAAACAAAAATAATTATAGTACTCAAGGGACTCGTGTTATCATTTCATTAAAGGTTATGTCATATAACAAAGCAAGATGAAATATAGACAGGAAGAAAGGATTCCTTAAGTAGAACCACCTTTTATCTACCAAAGAACATAATATTGACCATTTAATAGATAAAGTCTCCAAACGACCTAAGCACAGAGCATTCAACAATACCCCCCGCAAAAGGCCTCCTAAAATAACTCTTCAATTCTAGTTGTGGCCCAATTGCCCTTTACTTCTCATCTCTACATTGAAAGAGCTCTATCTGGAGACAGCAAAATGAATTATCCCTACATGATTGTATCCAATTAGTGTTTCTTTCACTTTGGGGGAATACTCACCACTCTCCCCTTCTATGTCATACTATTATCATTGTTAGCCACTTACTTTTAGAAGACAGGTGAATGATCAGTCTGTGATTACAAGAAATGGAATAAATACAATGACAAAAAGTAAACAAGATGGAATAATAGGAGTTGACTATTATTTTTATCACTGGCAGCATGAGTTGACTACTAATGTAAACAGTGTAGAAAAGTTGTGAAAATTGTGCATGTTACCAGACAATATTGACAGTAAATGACATGTGATATGTAATTAAAAGTTAATAAAATTCCCAAATAATATCTCTGCCTCTTGTGAGGGTCAGAAAACCGGTGTTTTAATTGGATTGAATTCATTAGTTCATCTGCAATATCACATTTTCTAGGTGATTTGATTTTCCATACATGATCCCTAATTTTTGTCCTTTGAATTAACATTTCAAGAAGTGTTTATGCATTGGAGTAAAATTGTTGTTTGGTGAAGACAAAAATCTGCTTAGATATCATTAAATATCAGTAGGTCCTAATAAAGACTAACATGCTTAGCCCAGTTATTGCTCAAGAGAGCCCATGCACCAATTCCCACTGCCTTAAAATAATAAAATTTTTAGAGTTTGAAGATACTTTAATGACCAACACTTAATCTTGCAGATGAGGAAGATGATTTCTAGAAAGTTTAAGTGATTTGATCAAGGTCACAAAACAGTTGCCAAAGCAGTTCTGTATACAACATTTTCTCAATCTGGATCTAGGACCCATTTCATGACACCCTGAATTTGCTGAATACTACTTAGAGCAGGAGGTTTAGCATTTTAGCTACTATGCTGAAATTAGTCCAAGGTGAGAATTGTCAAAATAAAACACAAAATCATTGCTAAGTAATACCTTGGTAATCATTTGGGGGAGTTGTGTTCCTATAATCCAGAGTTGCAGTCAAGATATTTACCCATGGAAATAACAAATTCTGGTTACCTATTCAGATGACTACTGATCAGTAAGTGTACTGCCTTTGTGGGGCCTTCATAGGAACCTAACCACTAACTCCTAAATAATTAACTTGTAAGTGACCTTTTAAAACGCACAACCTGATGCCTTATTCCTAGTGAAAGGGAAGAGAAAATAAGAAAGCTTCATGAATTGTACTCAACTCAAAATATGTATTCCCAAATCTACCATAATAAAATTTTGATCCCAGTAGCCTATTCTGTTTTTCCATGACTACGCCAATATATTTGCATTCATTATAAAAAATTAGTTACTGAAAAGGGATTAGAAAATTGGTTGCTGGGGTGAAAAGCAAAACCTAGCAAATTCAGATGATTAAATGTTACAAACACATGTTTATTATTCAGTTGCTCTCAAATCTTAAGACTAATGCACTTAAACTAATGCACAGTTATTTTGAGGAAAAGAAGTAGAATCTGATACAAAAGTTGTGCCAATTTTGTCCTTCACTGTTTAGATGTTAATGTTTGATTCTGAGGACACATGTACTACACATAGATATGTTAAAATTTTAAGTGGGTTTACTTTTTTTGGTATATCCTGTCCTGACACCAACATACCTGTGGGTGTTACCCCAGTCAGTTGATTAAGAATTTGAAAAAAAATCTTTTAAATCTTTGGTTTACGTGCAGGCTAGAAATAAGCATGTATGCCACCAGCTAAAACTCAACCAATTGTCAGTAAATGCTCATTTCAAGGCAGGTCATCCTTCTGGCAGTCAAGGGATTGAGAAAATGATACTAAGTCATAAATTCGAGCTTTGTCTGCTTTAGGCTTGGAGCATTAAAAAAAGTAATTCAGCATTGGTGCTAATATCCGGGTTGAAGATATGTTGCACAGATAACTCTTTATATCTGTAAGAAGAGCAACGAGCCATCCAAGTTAATTCAGCAGAGAGAACAATTACTAACAAAATGATTATGGAGACCCATTGACTTGATGGATGGTTGAAATGGTACGAAATAGAGAAACCCAAGACAGAAATGGTAACGGGGTTGAAAGCCACTAGAAGTCTTCTTTTAGCTAGCTCGATATGCTTTATTAGCATGACAGATATTTACATTGCTTCCATGTTTTCTCACTTCCTAATGATGCTGTTCTATGAACCAATGCATGCTTTCATTGGGAAAATTAGAAAGCACTGACATATGTGAAACATGATTACTTTAATCATTCTGGAGAAATAAATAAATAAATATCCATATATTCATGGATAATGTACCCATTAGGGCCAATTACTTAATTGATTTCCGTGAGACTTGTGTGAAAACAAATGATACAGAAATCCAGGCAAGAAATGGATAGTACTACTTCGTTTCATATATTCCATTACACAAAGGTGATTTGCACTTAAGTACATAATAGGGAATTTTAGTGAAACTTTTACCTTGTTCAGAATTAGATTATCATAATAGTATATGTAGTCTCAAAACAAGTTTCTGAGTCATGATTTGTTGATTAGAGTAAGTACCTAGAGCATTTTGACTTGAGCTATTTCTTGAATTCTCATTTAAAAAAAATGAAATTACTATGAAAAACTACCATGGGAATCTTGAAATATTCACAGGTTCTTATACAAATAGCTTCTCTTTATATTTTAATAAAATACACGCTCTCTCACACACACATACACAAACACACCAACAGCACATTCTTCAAGGAAACACATTCCTTTGAATAAGCCAGGCCTTTTATAGCAGGAGTTAAACAACAGTGGGAACAAGGCCAGTTGCAAAGAGAAGTGTCTCCCTGCCTTTAAAACTGCAACGAAACAAGTCTCAACATTTGCAAAACATTCCTTTATTATTAGAAATAAATTATTTGTATAAAAATGTGCATGCTTCAACCATTGCATTAATTTTTAGCACAACCCAGGGCTTCAATCCAGCCAGCCATTACAAGAAACAGACTCATTGTCTTATACAAGTTGAACAATGTAGGACAGGAATGGGAGTTCTCACAATCACAAAAAAGTACTTACAAGAATAACATCAGACATGATTTATTTCAACAGCATTTTTTTTTCACAAGCTAACATTAGTTTTCCTTTTGTGATTTTTTTAAAACTTCTCATGAGTAAGCAATTCTTGAGCTTTAAACTCACTGGTTGTATTTTATCAAACAGATTTCTTTCCTCCCCATTACCGATACTTTTGGCTCATGATTAATTTTTGCTCCTTAAGAGACTGACTATTGATTGATTGTAATCTACAGAGATTTCCAAGAGTGAGTTTTTGGTGGTGTCATGTTCGTTGTTAAGATCACATACCGCAGCAATTCAGATCGATTTCATTTCTCTCTTCAGATTGCATGATTGGTATAGCTAACATATGTTGTCTTGGTAGAGGAAGCTGTTAAGACAAATTGAGAGCATTCTTTGGTTAGTTTGATTTTCAGAATCCAAATAAGCAACAATACTTATTAGACCCATGCTGTTTTTCTTGCTTGTTTTATTTTCCTTTTGTTTTAAAACATTATGATATGTAATAAATATTGAGTTGTATTCTGAGATTCATGAATGTCATAATGTATGCATTTGGAGCAGGAGCAACAGATTAAAAATAGAAAAGTATTCATGGAAGATCCACGTGGTCCTTTTTTCCTAAAATTTTTGTATGGTTGTCCAAATGTTGCAATATTATTTATATCTCTCCCCATTTTAAAGTGAAATAACAACTGTGTATTTGTAGGTTGGGGAGAAGTGAAGGGATTGAAACAAAGTGACTATTTTCTAAGCTCAGGTGTTACCTCATACAGGAAGTTATTCATGCTCACCCCAGGTGTTAGTGTTCTCTTTAAGATGACCTCGAATTATTTGTTAATTTCTTGTTTTATCTCTCCAGTAGAATGTAAGCTCTTTGAAGGCAGACATTGTTCCATTTTTTTTGTGTTTGTATTTCTAACACTTATCATAGCACTTCCCATATAGTAGGCACTTAACAAAATAAAAGATTTCTGAATTGAATTGACTTTTACATAGAGATAGCTTTTAAATGTGTTTTACTTCATAAAGTTTTGAGTACTTGTGTGGGGATAGGGTATACATTTAAGCACAATTTCATGCAGTCTTCATGCAAAAGCATTAGTTAACCCATCTCACATTTGTATGGCATTATACAACTCAACTGTGTTGAATACAACTACTACCTCAATGGAAAATCTAAGCATCTTTGTATACCTAAGTTATGTGACCAATTTTCTAAGTCTAATCTAGTTACCAAGAGATTGGTTAGCTAATCATGGCTGGTGGAGTTTTAAAGAATTACTCATTATTCCATTTCATTTTAATAATATTTAGTCACTAAATATGAATAGATAAGTATATTCATTACATGGAAATACTTTGAACTTTCAAGTTGCATATTTCTGATACGCATCAGTAAAAAGACATTACATGGAACTACTATTTTAATATTTCAAATTAAATTTACTCCTAAGGATATAAATGGATTTGTTTAGAAAATATAGATTAGAATAGGAAAATAAAATGTTTAGTTACTATAACCAAGATCTATTAAGTATGTTATTGCAAGATAAGCAGACAAATATAAACAGCAAGATGTGTTATGTCAAATTAATGTTTATGTTTGAATCTCTCTTTAATTTTTTGTGTTTTTATTTGAATTTCCAAGAAATGAAAATCTAAAACCTTCTTTTGGTTTTGTGAGATTCAAATGAGTAAAACTCCCTTTTGAAATCTAATCTGATCTGTCATTTTTTCCCTCACTGGAATTTGGGAATGAATAATCACAAGAACAAAGAAATGAAAGAAAAGGGAAAAAATACTTCTATTATTGGTTTCATCCCCTTAATTTCTATTTCCTAATGAAACATATTCTGGGAGAGCTTAGTTTGAGAACATTAAATAAGCCTAAAGCCTCAAAATCTTTCCTTTGGAAGGAATAAGGATACTTCAACCCAAAGAATTTAATGCTCATGAAAATCGGTGAGTGACCAGGATAATTAATACCATTTGAAATAACTTTGCAATAACCCCCTTTCACAATGTGTAAGCTAGCCTAATGATGTGGTCAATGGTAGCATGAGTTTTTAAGATCTGACTAACCAAAAGTATAATCCTCATGCCAAGTGGATGTGGTTTTCCTACTTATTTAGGGTATATTTACTCCTTCACCTAGTTTACTCATGGATTTTCCAATCACTGTTGAGAATGTTGGAAAAAGTCAATGAATGTGTGTTTTTAATTCAACAAGTATTTATTAAAGGCCTACTATGTACAAGTTACTGTGCTAGGTACCCATGCCACAAATACATAAAACAAACTCTATCCTCAAGGATCTTAAATTTTAGGGGGACACAATGTATGCTTAGAGGATTTGGAGGTGGAAGCGACCATAGAGGCTACCATCTTCAATTCCCTTATTTCATAGATAAGGAAACTGGTTCCAAGAGGGCAAGTGATTTGTTCAAACCCATACAAGAAATGACAGAGGCAGGTTTGAACCCAGATCCTCTGACTCCAAATCTAGTACTCTTAAATACAAAAGTGAACTCAGAGGAATTTTGGTTGATTTTTCTTCTCAACCCAAAACCAGTGCCTACTTCTTACTTTTGCTATAACTATTGTATTCTTATATTTTTGAACTGGACTCTCTTTAATTATAATAACAAAAATATTAATTCTAATTACATTTCTAAAGCATTTTACAAAAAGCTTTCACATATAACATCTAATATATATGTATTATATATGTATATATAATGTGTATATGTGTGCATATTAACCCAGGGAGGTTAAAAGGGTAAGAAATAGTATCTCTACAAATGAAGAAAATGAGGCTCCAAGAGGTTAATTAACAAGGTCGTATAGTTGGTATAGTGGCAGAGACAGGATTCAATGCTGGTCCTCTGACTCCTGTTGTTCTTTCTGCTAGATAAAAGCAAAATCATCCTGCAACAACTAACATGGGATATGATTGCTTCTTCTATGTGGGACCTAGCTGGCATATGAACCAATTAAGGAGGAGGTGACTAGTAGAACAGTGATAAACATTTTAATTTAAACTTATGTTACGCTATAGTCAGCTGTATATTTCAAATATGTAGTCCATATATACCCAATACAAAAAGGTGAGGGGGGGTATTATTTCCTAACTCATAGGACATTAACACCTATTTATAAGACCTTTAAAATAGAGAAAAAGCTGAGATCAAGTGGAATCACAGTAGGACCAACTTTGGCTATGACAGATGTTTTAGTAGTAGTGCCAAGAGTAGCAGTAGAAGCAGTAGCAACAGCAACAGCAATAGTAGGAGTAGGAGTAGGAGTAGTGGGAGTAGTAGTAGGAGTAGTTTTAGTAGGAGTAATAGAAGTAGTGAGTAGTAGCAGTAAGAAGTAGTAGTAATACTAATAGGAGGAGGAGGAAGAGAAGGAGGAGAAAGAGAAGTTATAATAAAAAATGACTTTCTGAAGGTCCACTCACGAGGGACCTATCCTGACAGAGACAAGTCTAGGTTCTTCCAGATGAGGTTGAAAATGAAAGATCTTTTGCAAGAAGCATGAGGAGAATTATCCCTAGATCTAGAGAAGATTGAGTTGGCTTAGGGCCACTCTAGAACAGAACCAGAGTCCAGTTTAGCATAAAGCCCAAAAATCCATTCCATAACTACTGCTGTTAGCCAAAAACTTAGAGAAAGCCCAAAGCAGGATACACAACTAACTATTAATTTAAATTAAATTTTATTTGAATTTAACAAATTTTTTATTTCATATTTAGAAATCAGGCTCAGTAAAAATTTCTATAGGGCCTTAAGGTTTGCCAATCACTTTACATTTGCTATATTATTTAAATCTTAACCAAAAAACCATATCTGATAGTTGTTATTGTAATTATTTTACAGAAAATTAAGGCTGAGAGAGGGTAAATGACTTGCCTAGGTTCACACAGCTAAGTGTCTGAGGTGCGATTTGAACATAGGACTTCTTGACTCAAGTCTCGCTTCCTAAACACTATGCAATTAGGAAGAATTCCTTGGATTAGACAGGATTACAATTTTTCAAGTTTTTAATTGACATTAGCTAGTGTTTTGAGCTTAAAGTGATGAAGGCATTGAAATATAATAGAAAGAATGCTAGACTGGAAATCAGGACCTTGATCACGATAGTTAATCACTTGAAGCACCCTTTTTAACATATGCAAATTGAGAAGACTAAACTAGATGAGCTCTCAAGTACATTTCCAGGTATACATTTCTCTTATTTCATAGAAACATATGAATAAACTAATTAAAAGTGTCTTTTTTGTTTGTTTGTTTTCTAGTACCAGTGATCTTCAGGGAGAAAAAAATCTAAAATTTATTGGAACTTGAATATTTAGTAGAAAAATGTTTATGGGGAAAAGGAAAAATCAATAAATCAAATGGGCAAAAGATGGTTTGAAAAGTTCTTAGAGCCTGGACTTTTTTCAAGGTTTACCAAAGCTAACCAAATTATGTGGGACCAGCTTTGGGGATGATGGATATTTTGTGCCTCTTTGAGCTCTTACTTTGGGAACATTACAGGGAAGAAATGGACCAGATATAAGGATGAGCTACCTGAGAAATTTTCAACAGTGGAGATGCATATGCTAATAGGAAAATCAGTTTGGGAGTATAGCAAATATGTATTTCCTTGTGTGCACCACACTGTGTTCACAAGCTAGAGAGAACAAATCAACTTCCAGCAGCAGCTGTTTTCATGAATTATGCATGAACATAGTTTCAGCAATGCCATACACAGCATTTGTTAATTAGGAATTGTTGATACAATTCCTACACACAGAACTTTGTTTCCATCTCCCCTCTGACCCTGGCCATGAAACCGTATTTGACCTTTTCTTGTAGAAGGTAGAAAACTGCAAATTCAGCAGCTAATATAGTTTCCTTCTCTGTCTCCAATTGCCTTAAACGTATTATCTGTGACTTGAGAAGGATTATATCTTTGAGGTCTCTGCCTGGGCATTCTTAAAATGATCTTAAAGTCATTTTTAAAAAGTAAGAGATGGGGAAAGGAGGGAATTTCAATGTGGTTAACTTGTAGCTATTGTTGCTAATATAGGATTATTTAAACTCAGAGAATTAAAAAAGAAAAGGATTATTTTCAGTCTCTGCTCTCCCAAAATTCATATAGGAGCTACAAATAGGTAAGAGGAGTCTTTAACCCCCCTCATCACCAAAAAGAAAGAAGAAGAGGGAGGGAGAGAGGGAAGGAGAAAGAGAGAGAGAGAAAGGAGAGAGGAGGGGGGGGAGGGAGGGAGGAAGGAAGGAAGGAAGGAAGGAAGGAAGGAAGGAAGGAAGGAAGG